>NC_092088.1:108560242-108602742 GCF_045679555.1 Salvelinus alpinus
TAGAGGGGCGGCAGGTAGCCTAGTGGTTAGAGTGGAGGGGCGGCAGGTAGCCTAGTGGTTAGAGTGGAGGGGCGGCAGGTAGCCTAGTGGTTAGAGGGGCGGCAGGTAGCCTAGTGGTTAGAGGGGAGGGGCGGCAGGTAGCCTAGTGGTTAGAGGGGCGGCAGGTAGCCTAGTGGTTAGAGGGGCTTCAGGTAGCCTAGTGGTTAGAGGGGCGGCAGGTAGCCTAGTGGTTAGAGGGGCTTTAGGTAGCCTAGTGGTTAGAGGGGCTTTAGGTAGCCTAGTGGTTAGAGGGGGCGGCAGGTAGCCTAGTGGTTAGAGGGGCTTCAGGTAGCCTAGTGGTTAGAGGGGCGGCAGGTAGCCTAGTGGTTAGAGGGGCTTTAGGTAGCCTAGTGGTTAGAGGGGCTTTAGGTAGCCTAGTGGTTAGAGGGGGCGGCAGGTAGCCTAGTGGTTAGAGGGGCGGCAGGTAGCCTAGTGGTTAGAGTCGAGGGGCGGGGCGGCAGGTAGCCTAGTGGTTAGAGTGGAGGGGCGGCAGGTAGCCTAGTGGTTAGAGTGGAGGGGCAGCAGGTAGCCTAGTGGTTAGAGGGGCGGCAGGTAGCCTAGTGGTTAGAGGGGCGGCAGGTAGCCTAGTGGTTAGAGGGGAGGGGCGGCAGGTAGCCTAGTGGTTAGAGGGGCGGCAGGTAGCCTAGTGGTTAGAGGGGCGGCAGGTAGCCTAGTGGTTAGAGGGGCTTTAGGTAGCCTAGTGGTTAGAGGGGCTTTAGGTAGCCTAGTGGTTAGAGGGGGAGGCAGGTAGCCTAGTGGTTAGAGGGGCGGCAGGTAGCCTAGTGGTTAGAGGGGGTGGCAGGTAGCCTAGTGGTTAGAGGGATGGCAGGTAGCCTAGTGGTTAGAGGGGGTGGCAGGTAGCCTAGTGGTTAGAGGGGCGGCAGGTAGCCTAGTGGTTAGAGGGGCGGCAGGTAGCCTAGTGGTTAGAGGGGCGGCAGGTAGCCTAGTGGTTAGAGGGGCGGCAGGTAGCCTAGTGGTTAGAGGGGGGACAGGTAGCCTAGTGGTTAGAGGGGCGGCAGGTAGCCTAGTGGTTAGAGGGGCGGCAGGTAGCCTAGTGGTTAGAGGGGCGGCAGGTAGCCTAGTGGTTAGAGGGGCTTCAGGTAGCCTAGTGGTTAGAGGGGCGGCAGGTAGCCTAGTGGTTTTAGAGTGGAGGGGCGGCAGGTAGCCTCGTGGTTAGAGTGGAGGGGCGGCAGGTAGCCTAGTGGTTAGAGGGGCGGCAGGTTGCCTAGTGGTTAGAGGGGCTTTAGGTAGCCTAGTGGTTAGAGGGGCTTTAGGTAGCCTAGTGGTTAGAGGGGCGGCAGGTAGCCTAGTGGTTAGAGGGGCGGCAGGTAGCCTAGTGGTTAGAGGGCCGGCAGGTAGCCTAGTGTTTAGAGGGGCGGCAGGTAGCCTAGTGGTTAGAGGGGCTTCAGGTAGCCTAGTGGTTAGAGGGGCGGCAGGTAGCCTAGTGGTTAGAGGGCCGGCAGGTAGCCTAGTGGTTAGAGAGGGCGGCAGGTAGCCTAGTGGTTAGAGGGGCTTCAGGTAGCCTAGTGGTTAGAGGGGGGGCGGCAGGTAGCCTAGTGGTTAGAGTGGAGGGGCGGCAGGTAGCCTAGTGGTTAGAGGGGCGGCAGGTAGCCTAGTGGTTAGAGGGGGGAGGCAGGTAGCCTAGTGGTTAGAGGGGGGAGGCAGGGAGCCTAGTGGTTAGAGGGGGGAGGCAGGTAGCCTAGTGGTTAGAGTGGGGAGGCAGGTAGCCTAGTGGTTAGAGGGGCGGCAGGTAGCCTAGAGGTTAGAGGGGCGACAGGTAGCCTAGTGGTTGGAGGGGCTTCAGGTAGCCTAGTGGTTAGAGGGGCGGCAGGTAGCCTAGTGGTTAGAGGCGCGGCAGGTAGCCTAGTGGTTAGAGGCAGGTAGCCTAGTGGTTAGAGGGGCGGCAGGTAGCCTAGTGGTTAGAGGGCCGGCAGGTAGCCTAGTGGTTAGAGGGCCGGCAGGTAGCCTAGTGGTTAGAGGGGCGGCAGGTAGCCTAGTGGTTAGAGGGGCGGCAGGTAGCCTAGTGGTTAGAGGGGCGGCAGGTAGCCTAGTGGTTAGAGGGCCGGCAGGTAGCCTAGTGGTTAGAGGGGCGGCAGGTAGCCTAGTGGTTAGAGGGGCGGCAGGTAGCCTAGTGGTTAGAGGGGCGGCAGGTAGCCTAGTGGTTAGAGGGGCGGCAGGTAGCCTAGTGGTTAGAGGGGCGGCAGGTAGCCTAGTGGTTAGAGGGGCGGCAGGTAGCCTAGTGGTTAGAGGGCCGGCAGGTAGCCTAGTGGTTAGAGGGTTGGACTAGTAACTGAAAGGTTGCAAGATTGAATCCCTGAGCTGACAAGGTCAAAATCTGTCGTTCTGCCCCCTGAACAAGCCAGTTAACCCACTGTTCCTCGGTAGGCCGTCATTGAAATAAGAATTTGTTCTTAACTGACTTGCCTAGTTAAATACAATATATAAAACATTCTAAATGGATAAGAGCTACTGGTAAGAGCTACTGGTAAGAGCTACTGATAAGAGCTACTGATTAGAGCTACTGGTAAGAGCTACTGATAAGAGCTACTGGTAAGAGCTACTGGTAAGAGCTACTGATAAGAGCTACTGATAAGAGCTACTGGTAAGAGCTACTGATAAGAGCTACTGGTAAGAGCTACTGATAAGAGGTACCGATTAGAGCTACTGATAAGAGGTACTGATTAGAGCTACTGATAAGAGCTACTGGTAAGAGGTACCGATTAGAGCTACTGATAAGAGCTACTGATAAGAGCTAATGATAAGAGCTACTGGTAATAGCTACTGGTAAGAGGTACTGGTAAGAGCTACTGATAAGAGCTACTGGTAAGTGCTACTGATAAGAGCTACTGGTAAGAGCTACTGATAAGAGGTACCGATTAGAGCTACTGATAAGAGGTACTGATTAGAGCTACTGATAAGAGCTACTGGTAAGAGGTACCGATTAGAGCTACTGATAAGAGCTACTGATAAGAGCTACTGGTAAGAGCTACTGGTAAGAGGTACTGGTAAGAGCTACTGGTAAGAGCTACTGATAAGAGCTACTGGTAAGAGCTACTGATAAGAGCTACTGGTAAGAGCTACTGGTAAGAGCTACTGATAAGAGCTACTGGTAAGAGCTACTGGTAAGAGCTACTGGTAAGAGCTACTGGTAAGAGCTACTGGTAAGAGCTACTGGTAAGAGCTACTGGTAAGAGCTACTGGTAAGAGCTACTGGTAAAAGCTACTGATAAGAGCTACTGGTAAGAGCTACTGATAAGAGCTACTGGTAAGAGCTACTGGTAAGAGCTACTGATAAGAGCTACTGGTAAGAGCTACTGGTAAGAGCTACTGATAAGAGCTACTGGTAAGAGCTGTACAATAAGAGCTACTGGTAAGAGCTACTGGTAAGAGCTACTGGTAAGAGCTACTGGTAAGAGCTACTGGTAAGAGCTACTGATTAGAGCTACTGGTAAGAGCTACTGGTAAGAGCTACTGGTAAGAGCTACTGGTAAGAGCTACTGGTAAGAGCTACTGTAGGCTTAATCAAGCTAGTCATCTTCATTACTTTCTTCTATCCTGGCACCAACAGGTTAAACAGTTTTGATAGGATGCAGAATGTGGTTGGACCGTCAAATAATTGGCATCCACATTACTCTTACAGAATTTCCATGTGGGAGAGGATCCACGTGGGAGAGGATCCATGTGGTCGAGGATATTGGAATTTTTATCACAGCTTACTGGATGACTTCCTGTTTTTACCAAGAGGAAGGAACATAGGTATTTTAAAATGTGCCTTTAGAGGTCATTCAATACTCATGTTTAAAACAAAAAAAACTATTTTGGTTAAAAGAGTTCATATTAACAAATGAAATAGAAGAACTAACAGTTCAGATTGACGGCAATACAAACTGTACCATACAGCGACCAGAAATAATTTACAGAAACTTGTTACAAATTACAGAGTGATCCATGATTCACCAAACGATACTTTGAAAGAGGAAGCAACATATTTTAAGTTATATGTTCTCTTTTCAGTCTCCTCCATTTCCAGTGTGGTGGATGTGTAGACCCCTTAGGGCCCCGTGTTGAGGGTCAGCGTGGTGGATGTGTTGTAGACCCCTGAGGGCCCCGTGTTGAGGGTCAGCGTGGTGGATGTGTTGTAGACCCCTGAGGGCCCCGTGTTGAGGGTCAGCGTGGTGGATGTGTTGTAGACCCCTGAGGGCCCTGTGTTGAGGGTCAGCGTGGTGGATGTGTTGTAGACCCCTGAGGGCCCCGTGTTGAGGGTCAGCATGGTGGATGTGTTGTAGACCCCTGAGGGCCCCGTGTTGAGGGTCAGCATGGTGGATGTGTTGTAGACCCCTGAGGGCCCCGTGTTGAGGGTCAGCATGGTGGATGTGTTGTAGACCCCTGAGGGCCCCGTGTTGAGGGTCAGCATGGTGGATGTGTAGACCCCTGAGGGCCCCGTGTTGAGGGTCAGCGTGGTGGATGTGTTGTAGACCCCTGAGGGCCCCGTGTTGAGGGTCAGCGTGGTGGATGTGTTGTAGACCCCTGAGGGCCCCGTGTTGAGGGTCAGCGTGGTGGATGTGTTGTAGACCCCTGAGGGCCCCGTGTTGAGGGTCAGCATGGTGGATGTGTAGACCCCTGAGGGCCCTGTGTTGAGGGTCAGCGTGGTGGATGTGTTGTAGACCCCTGAGGGCCCCGTGTTGAGGGTCAGCATGGTGGATGTGTAGACCCCTGAGGGCCCTGTGTTGAGGGTCAGCGTGGTGGATGTGTTGTAGACCCCTGAGGGCCCCGTGTTGAGGGTCAGCATGGTGGATGTGTAGACCCCTGAGGGCCCCGTGTTGAGGGTCAGCGTGGTGGATGTGTTGTAGACCCCTGAGGGCCCCGTGTTGAGGGTCAGCATGGTGGATGTGTTGGAGAGTGACATTTCCTATGTTGTGTGGATAGAGGAGATGATTCTTTATTTATAGAACAATGTGATATCGCTGAATAATGAACTTTTATAAGTTCTTCCACGACTACAAGGCCAGTAGGTCTACAGTGGCATACTTGACTTTATTGAAGAAACATGACTGAATTGGAAAGAAATGTGGTAGAGACAGTAATTCCTTACGATCTGGAAATCGTTAGCGAAACCAAAGAAATCGACGGAAAGGTGCTTTGTTATAATACGATGTATAAATTGTCTATCACTGTTGCTGCATTCCGTATCATTTTCATTTACAATGTGTTCAGTAATTAAAAGTTGCTCTTCAATAACTTTATAACTTTATGGTTTAGTAGTTGTCTGCAAATAAATGTGTTAATTAAATCATCACCATTTCTTTTTTTCTACCTAACCACTATATCTTAGACAACACAGAAAAATATGTTTCAAGCAATGTACTTGTATGAAGGCCTGACAACATATTATTGTGTAGGTGACCAGAGTGGTCTCACAGGTGGACAGGTTTCTGTTTCAGAGACTACTGACGCCACAACAATCATACTGACGCCACAACAATCATACTGACACAGAACAATCATACTGACACAGAACAATCATACTGACACAGAACAATCATACTGACGCCACAACAATCATACTGACACAGAACAATCATACTGACAAAGAACAATCATACTGACACAGAACAATCATACTGACGCCACAACAATCATACTGACACAGAACAATCATACTGACACAGAACAATCATACTGACACAGAACAATCATACTGACACAGAACAATCATACTGACACAGAACAATCATACTGACGCCACAACAATCATACTGACACAGAACAATCATACTGACACAGAACAATCATACTGACACAGAACAATCATACTGACACAGAACAATCATACTGACACAGAACAATCATACTGACACAGAACAATCATACTGACACAGAACAATCATACTGACACACAACAATCATACTGACACAGAACAATCATACTGACACACAACAATCATACTGACACAGAACAATCATACTGACACAGAACAATCATACTGACACAGAACAGTCATAGTGACACAGAACAATCATAGTGACACAGAACAATCATAGTGACTCAGAACAATCATACTGACACACAACAATCATACTGACACACAACAATCATACTGACACAGAACAATCATACTGACACACAACAATCATACTGACACAGAACAATCATACTGACACAGAACAATCATACTGACACAGAACAATCATACTGACACACAACAATCATACTGACACAGAACAATCATACTGACACAGAAGAAGTAGAGGACAGGTTTATGATGTTTAACAGGCTGGTGACGCCACAACAATCATACTGACACAGAACACACACTAGAGATACATCTGGGTCGAAGGAGATGCATTATGTAGTGGTTGATGTGATGTTTCAGGTTAGGACCTGTACAGAATACAATTCAGGAGATGGTACATTCCTGCAACATTGGGTCTCACAGGGTTAATATAAGAATAGATATGACTAAGGACTGCTTTCTCAGGATTCTGATGGGGAAGGAGCGGGGAATTTTCCCTTACTTCTTAGACAGTAAGCATGACTTGAGCATAGTAAACAGAATGATCTGTAGCAGGAACCAGAAGTTACAGCTGTATCAGTCTCACTATCAACTGGGCCACATTGACCCTGTAGTAGGAACCAGACAGTCTCACTGTCAACTGGGCCACATTGACCCTGTAGTAGGAACCAGACAGTCTCACTATCGACTGGGCCACATTGACCCTGTAGTAGGAACCAGACAGTCTCACTGTCAACTGGGCCACATTGACCCTGTAGTAGGAACCAGACAGTCTCACTGTCAACTGGGCCACATTGACCCTGTAGCAGGAACCAGACAGTCTCACTGTCAACTGGGCCACATTGACCCTGTAGTAGGAACCAGACAGTCTCACTATCAACTGGGCCACATTGACCCTGTAGTAGGAACCAGACAGTCTCACTGTCAACTGGGCCACATTGACCCTGTAGTAGGAACCAGACAGTCTCACTGTCAACTGGGCCACATTGACCCTGTAGTAGGAACCAGACAGTCTCACTGTCAACTGGGCCACATTGACCCTGTAGTAGGAACCAGACAGTCTCACTGTCAACTGGGCCACATTGACCCTGTAGTAGGAACCAGACAGTCTCACTGTCAACTGGGCCACATTGACCCTGTAGTAGGAACCAGACAGTCTCACTGTCAACTGGGCCACATTGACCCTGTAGTAGGAACCAGACAGTCTCACTGTCAACTGGGCCACATTGACCCTGTAGTAGGAACCAGACAGTCTCACTGTCAACTGGGCCACATTGACCCTGTAGCAGGAACCAGACAGTCTCACTGTCAACTGGGCCACATTGACCCTGTAGTAGGAACCAGACAGTCTCACTGTCAACTGGGCCACATTGACCCTGTAGTAGGAACCAG
Source organism: Salvelinus alpinus (assembly GCF_045679555.1). Classification (NCBI taxonomy): domain Eukaryota; kingdom Metazoa; phylum Chordata; class Actinopteri; order Salmoniformes; family Salmonidae; genus Salvelinus; species Salvelinus alpinus. Next base: position 108,567,688 of record NC_092088.1, read on the forward strand.
ACAGTCTCACTGTCAACTGGGCCACATTGACCCTGTAGCAGGAACCAGACAGTCTCACTGTCGACTGGGCCACATTGACCCTGTAGTAGGAACCAGACAGTCTCACTGTCAACTGGGCCACATTGACCCTGTAGCAGGAACCAGAAGTTACAGCTGTATCAGTCTCACTGTCAACTGGGCCACATTGACCCTGTAGTAGGAACCAGACAGTCTCACTATCGACTGGGCCACATTGACCCTGTAGTAGGAACCAGACAGTCTCACTGTCAACTGGGCCACATTGACCCTGTAGTAGGAACCAGACAGTCTCACTGTCAACTGGGCCACATTGACCCTGTAGTAGGAACCAGACAGTCTCACTGTCAACTGGGCCACATTGACCCTGTAGTAGGAACCAGACAGTCTCACTGTCAACTGGGCCACATTGACCCTGTAGTAGGAACCAGACAGTCTCACTGTCAACTGGGCCACATTGACCCTGTAGTAGGAACCATTTACATTTACATCATTTACATTTAAGTCATTTAGCAGACGCTCTTATCCAGAGCGACTTACAAATTGGAAAGTTCATACATATTCATCCTGGTCCCCCCGTGGGGAATGAACCCACAACCCTGGCGTTGCAAGCGCCATGCTCTACCAACTGAGCCACACGGGACCAGAAGTTACAGCTGTACCAGTCTCACTATCAACTGGGCCACATTGACCCTGTAGTAGGAACCAGACAGTCTCACTGTCAACTGGGCCACATTGACCCTGTAACAGGAACCAGACAGTCTCACTATCAACTGGGCCACATTGACCCTGTAACAGGAACCGGAAGTTACAGCTGTACCAGTCTCACTATCTACTGGGCCACATTGACCCTGTAGTAGGAACCAGACAGTCTCACTATCAACTGGGCCACATTGACCCTGTAACAGGAACCAGACAGTCTCACTATCAACTGGGCCACATTGACCCTGTAGTAGGAACCAGACAGTCTCACTGTCAACTGGGCCACATTGACCCTGTAGTAGGAACCAGACAGTCTCACTATCAACTGGGCCACATTGACCCTGTAGTAGGAACCAGACAGTCTCACTGTCAACTGGGCCACATTGACCCTGTAACAGGAACCAGACAGTCTCACTATCAACTGGGCCACATTGACCCTGTAACAGGAACCAGACAGTCTCACCAGTCAACAACAGCATGTTAACAGTCACAGTTCTTTGAAAACCAGGTTCCAGAAATGGAAGTGATCTCATCCATATCATCCCCAATGACATACAGTACACTGTTATATTACATACAGTACACTCTACAGTATATGAGTTATATAGTAGTCTGACTGAATGAGATACATTACACTGTACAGTATATGAGTTATATAGTATTCTGATTGAATGAGATACAATACAGTATATGTGTTACATAGTATTCTGATTGAATAAGATACATTACAATGTATAGTATATCAGTTATATAGTATTCTGATTGAATAAGATACATTACACTGTACAGTATATGAGTTATATAGTATTCTGATTGAATAAGATACATTACAGTATATGTGTTATATAGTATTCTGATTGAATGAGATACATTACAGTATATGAGTTATATAGTATTCTGATTGAATGAGATACATTACAATGTATAGTATATGTGTTATATAGTATTCTGATTGAATGAGATACAGTATTCTGATTTAATATTTATGGTCCTCCTCACATTCTTTCAGTGGTGACGACTTCCTGAAGAGCCTCCTCAGTAGAACACCACAGAGGGGAAGTGAAGTCACGCTGGGTGTCGGGGGATGCAGCTCGGCATCATGGGGGGTGGCCACAAGTCAACTACTCTACGTGAGAGGCTTGTCTGGGGGCCAATATCCTCACAGCCAAGTCACTGGCCGTGAGGAGAGTGGTTCGTTGTCACGGGGATGAGGGTGGGGGAGTTGACATGATGTGGAATCCAGCAGCGGCTCTAAACGAGGATGTGAAACCACGTTAACAGACGACTCATAGGTCAAAGGGTACATAGTTGATGTCAAGGTGTTGGCTCACACTGATCATGGAGCTTAATATAACTCCTCTTCTCTAAATATAACTCGTCTTCTATGAGTCACTTTAGAATCATGAGCAAAACAACTACCAACAGGGAAAGATGACAGGTTGTTATCAAACACACATGAAGACCATGGTAACGGAGGGCCCTCCTCAACATCAGTCTCTTGGTAACGGAGGGCCCTCCTCAACATCATCAGACTCTTGGTAACGGAGGGCCCTCCTCAACATCATCAGACTCTTGGTAACGGAGGGCCCTCCTCAACATCATCAGACTCTTGGTAACGGAGGGCCCTCCTCAACATCATCAGACTCTTGGTAACGGAGGGCCCTCCTCAACATCAGACTCTTGGTAACGGAGGGCCCTCCTCAACATCATCAGACTCTTGGTAACGGAGGGCCCTCCTCAACATCATCAGACTCTTGGTAACGGAGGGCCCTCCTCAACATCATCAGACTCTTGGTAACGGAGGGCCCTCCTCAACATCATCAGACTCTTGGTAACGGAGGGCCCTCCTCAACATCAGACTCTTGGTAACGGAGGGCCCTCCTCAACATCATCAGACTCTTGGTAACGGAGGGCCCTCCTCAACATCATCAGACTCTTGGTAACGGAGGGCCCTCCTCAACATCATCAGACTCTTGGTAACGGAGGGCCCTCCTCAACATCAGACTCTTGGTAACGGAGGGCCCTCCTCAACATCATCAGACTCTTGGTAACGGAGGGCCCTCCTCAACATCAGACTCTTGGTAACGGAGGGCCCTCCTCAACATCATCAGACTCTTGGTAACGGAGGGCCCTCCTCAACATCATCAGACTCTTGGTAACGGAGGGCCCTCCTCAACATCATCAGACTCTTGGTAACGGAGGGCCCTCCTCAACATCATCAGACTCTTGGTAACGGAGGGCCCTCCTCAACATCATCAGACTCTTGGTAACGGAGGGCCCTCCTCAACATCATCAGACTCTTGGTAACGGAGGGACATCCTCAACATCATCAGACTCTTGGTAACGGAGGGCCCTCCTCAACATCATCAGACTCTTGGTAACGGAGGGCCCTCCTCAACATCATCAGACTCTTGGTAACGGAGGGCCCTCCTCAACATCATCAGACTCTTGGTAACGGAGGGACATCCTCAACATCATCAGACTCTTGGTAACGGAGGGCCCTCCTCAACATCATCAGACTCTTGGTAACGGAGGGCCCTCCTCAACATCATCAGACTCTTGGTAACGGAGGGCCATCCTCAACATCATCAGACTCTTGGTAACGGAGGGCCCTCCTCAACATCATCAGACTCTTGGTAACGGAGGGCCCTCCTCAACATCATCAGACTCTTGGTAACGGAGGGCCCTCCTCAACATCATCAGACTCTTGGTAACGGAGGGACATCCTCAACATCATCAGACTCTTGGTAACGGAGGGCCCTCCTCAACATCATCAGACTCTTGGTAACGGAGGGCCCTCCTCAACATCATCAGACTCTTGGTAACGGAGGGACATCCTCAACATCATCAGACTCTTGGTAACGGAGGGCCCTCCTCAACATCATCAGACTCTTGGTAACGGAGGGACATCCTCAACATCATCAGACTCTTGGTAACGGAGGGCCCTCCTCAACATCATCAGACTCTTGGTAACGGAGGGCCCTCCTCAACATCATCAGACTCTTGGTAACGGAGGGCCCTCCTCAACATCATCAGACTCTTGGTAACGGAGGGCCCTCCTCAACATCATCAGACTCTTGGTAACGGAGGGCCCTCCTCAACATCAGACTCTTGGTAACGGAGGGCCATCCTCAACATCAGACTCTTGGTAACGGAGGGCCATCCTCAACATCATTAGACTCTTGGTAACGGAGGGCCATCCTCAACATCAGTCTCTTGGTAACGGAGGGCCCTCCTCAACATCATCAGACTCTTGTTAACGGAGGGACATCCTCAACATCATCAGACTCTTGGTAATGGAGGGCCATCCTCAACATCATCAGACTCTTGGTAACGGAGGGCCATCCTCAACATCATCAGACTCTTGGTAACGGAGGGACATCCTCAACATCATCAGACTCTTGGTAACGGAGGGACATCCTCAACATCATCAGACTCTTGGTAACGGAGGGACATCCTCAACATCATCAGACTCTTGGTAACGGAGGGACATCCTCAACATCATCAGACTCTTGGTAACGGAGGGACACCCTCAACATCAGACTCTTGGTAACGGAGGGACATCCTCAACATCATCAGACTCTTGGTAACGGAGGGCCCTCCTCAACATCAGACTCTTGGTAACGGAGGGCCATCCTCAACATCAGACTCTTGGTAACGGAGGGCCATCCTCAACATCATTAGACTCTTGGTAACGGAGGGCCATCCTCAACATCAGTCTCTTGGTAACGGAGGGCCCTCCTCAACATCATCAGACTCTTGTTAACGGAGGGACATCCTCAACATCATCAGACTCTTGGTAATGGAGGGCCATCCTCAACATCAGACTCTTGGTAACGGAGGGACATCCTCAACATCATCAGACTCTTGGAAACGGAGGGCCCTCCTCAACATCAGACTCTTGGTAACGGAGGGCCATCCTCAACATCAGACTCTTGGTAACGGAGGGCCATCCTCAACATCATTAGACTCTTGGTAACGGAGGGCCATCCTCAACATCAGTCTCTTGGTAACGGAGGGCCCTCCTCAACATCATCAGACTCTTGTTAATGGAGGGACATCCTCAACATCATCAGACTCTTGGTAATGGAGGGCCATCCTCAACATCATCAGACTCTTGGTAACGGAGGGCCATCCTCAACATCATCAGACTCTTGGTAACGGAGGGACATCCTCAACATCATCAGACTCTTGGTAACGGAGGGACATCCTCAACTTCATCAGACTCTTGGTAACGGAGGGACATCCTCAACATCATCAGACTCTTGGTAACGGAGGGACATCCTCAACATCATCAGACTCTTGGTAACGGAGGGACACCCTCAACATCAGACTCTTGGTAACGGAGGGACATCCTCAACATCATCAGACTCTTGGTAACGGAGGGACATCCTCAACATCATCAGACTCTTGGTAACGGAGGAACATCCTCAACATCAGACTCTTGGTAACGGAGGGACATCCTCAACATCATCAGACTCTTGGTAACGGAGGGACATCCTCAACATCATCAGACTCTTGGTAACGGAGGGCCCTCCTCAACATCATCAGACTCTTGGTAACGGAGGGCCATCCTCAACATCATTAGACTCTTGGTAACGGAGGGACATCCTCAACATCATCAGACTCTTGGTAACGGAGGGCCATCCTCAACATCATCAGACTCTTGGTAACGGAGGGCCCTCCTCAACATCATCAGACTCTTGGTAACGGAGGGCCCTCCTCAACATCATCAGACTCTTGCCAACTCATGCAAACCATCAACCAGCAACCCACTGCTGATTGGTTGTTGGTGTCCCCTGAGTGAATACATCACTAATGGACAATGTCTGATTGGTTGTTGGGGTCCCTTGAGTGAATAAATCACTAATGGACAATGTTTGTTTCACTTACATCGATATTCGCTACAAGTGAAAGTTCTCAACCATCTGTTATCGATCAGCTCAATCATCAAACCCAGACCAGACCCAGTGATGTGGAAACCATTGGGCCGTGTGGTTGGAAGTCCCATTCGTCTCTCTCTCTCTCTCTCTCTCTCTCTCTCTCTCTCTCTCTCTCTCTCTCTCTCTCTCTCTCTCTCTCTCTCTCTCTCTCTCTCTCTCTCTCTCTCTCTCTCTCTCTCTCTCTCTCTCTCTCTCTCTCTCTCTCTCTCTCTCTCTCTCTCTCTCTCTCTCTCTCTCTCTCTCTCTCTCTCTCTCTCTCTCTCTCTCTCTCACTTTCACTCTCATATCATCAGCCCCTGCTATGTCTCTGATATGAGTGATCATTTCACCACAGATGCCACAGCAGGGAAAGTGGGCCAATTCATCTGCTGTTCCGGCCGATCTGAGTTACTTTATGAAAGGGGGAGTTGTTCCATGAAAGAATGGTTTGATCCTCCACCAAAGGAAGGTCCCTCTGATGGATGGGTGTGTTGTTCTCTACAGAGTATAGTGTTGTTCTCTACAGTGTTGTTCTCTACAGTGTATAGTGTTGTTCTCTACAGTGTTGTTCTCTACAGTGTTGTTCTCTACAGTGTTGTTCTCTACAGTGTATAGTGTTGTTCTCTACAGTGTATAGTGTTGTTCTCTACAGTGTTGTTCTCTACAGTGTATAGTGTTGTTCTCTACAGTGTTGTTCTCTACAGTGTTGTTCTCTACAGTGTATAGTGTTGTTCTCTACAGTGTTTTTCTCTACAGTGTATAGTGTTGTTCTCTACAGTGTTGTTCTCTACAGTGTATAGTGTTGTTCTCTACAGTGTTGTTCTCTACAGTGTTGTTCTCTACAGTGTATAGTGTTGTTCTCTACAGTGTTGTTTTCTACAGTGTATAGTGTTGTTCTCTACAGTGTTGTTCTCTACAGTGTATAGTGTTGTTCTCTACAGTGTATAGTGTTGTTCTCTACAGTGTTGTTCTCTACAGTGTTGTTCTCTACAGTGTTGTTCTCTACAGTGTATAGTGTTGTTCTCTACAGTGTTGTTCTCTACAGTGTTGTTCTCTACAGTGTTGTTCTCTACAGTGTATAGTGTTGTTCTCTACAGTGTATAGTGTTGTTCTCTACAGTGTTGTTCTCTACAGTGTATAGTGTTGTTATCTACAGTGTTGTTCTCTACAGTGTTGTTCTTTACAGTGTTGTTCTCTACAGTGTATAGTGTTGTTCTCTACAGTGTATAGTGTTGTTCTCTACAGTGTTGTTCTCTACAGTGTATAGTGTTGTTCTCTACAGAGTATAGTGTTGTTCTCTACAGTGTATAGTGTTGTTCTCTACAGTGTTGTTCTCTACAGTGTTGTTCTCTACAGTGTATAGTGCTGTTCTCTACAGTGTATAGTGTTGTGTTGTTTTCTACATGATGCTCCTGTACGTCCCACGTCTTAGTGATGGGAAGCGGGGAGAACATGCCATGGCTCGGGTGGCTGGAGTCCCTGATTATCTTCTTGATCTTCCTGCGACCCCTGGTGTTGTAGCTGTCCTGGAGGGCATCGCTCGGGTGGCTGGAGTCCCTGATTATCTTCTTGACCTTCCTGCGACCCCTGGTGTTGTAGCTGTCCTGGAGGGCAGTCAGTGTGCAGACAATGGAACGTTTGGCTGAGCGTATCACCCTCTGTGGCGCCGCCGTACCAGGCTGTGATGTAGCCTGACACTGTGCTCTCGATGGTGCTCCTGTAGAACACTGTGAGGTCCCTTAGGGACAGGCTGAATTTCTTCAGCATCCTGAGTCACTGTCGTGCCTTCTTCGCCACGGTGTCCGTGTGGTATGACCAATTCAACTGCTCAGAGATGTGTACGCCAAGGAACTTGATGTTTTTGACCATCTCCACGGCGGACCCGTTAATGAGGATGGGGGCGTGCTCAGCCTGGTTCCTCCTGAAGTCCACGTTCATCTCTTTTGTTTTGCTGCGGTTGAGGGAGAGGTTGTTTACCTGGCACCACGCCATCAGAGTGCCTACCTCCTCTCTGTAGGCCGTCTCGTCGTTGTTGGTAATCAGGCCTACCACCGTCTCGTCGTTGTTGGTAATCAGGCCTACCACCGTCTCGTCGTTGTTGGTAATCAGGTCTACCACCGTCTCGTCGTTGTTGGTAATCAGGCCTACCACCGTCTTGTCGTTGTTGGTAATCAGGCCTACCACCGTCATGTCGTCAGCAACTTGATGATGGCGTTGTAACTGCGTGAGGCCAGTCAGTCGTCAGTATACAGGGAGTATTGGATGGGACTGACGACTCACCCTCATCTTGAAGCAGGGGGATGATAGTGGACATCTTGAAGCAGGGGGATGATAGTGGACATCTTGAAGCAGGGGGATGATAGTGGACATCTTGAAGCAGGGGCATGATAGTGAACATCTTGAAGCAGGGGGATGATAGTGGACATCATGAAGCAGGGGATGATAGTGGACATCTTGAAGCAGGGGGATGAAAGTGGACATCTTGAAGCAGGGGGATGATAGTGGACATCTTGAAGCAGGGGATGATAGTGGACATCTTGAAGCAGGGGGATGATAGTGGACATCTTGAAGCAGGGGGATGATAGTGGACATCTTGAAGCAGGGGGATGATAGTGGACATCTTGAAGCAGGGGGATGATAGTGGACATCTTGAAGCAGGGGGATGATAGTGGACATCTTGAAGCAGGGGGATGATAGTGGACATCTTGAAGCAGGGGCATGATAGTGAACATCTTGAAGCAGGGGGATGATAGTGGACATCATGAAGCAGGGGATGATAGTGGACATCTTGAAGCAGGGGGATGAAAGTGGACATCTTGAAGCAGGGGGATGATAGTGGACATCTTGAAGCAGGGGGATGATAGTGGCCTGAGCGAGAGAGAGATGAAAAATGGTCTGCCAGCTGGTCTGCACAGGCTCTGAGGGTGCGCCTAGGGATGTTGTTTGGGCCGGCAGCCTTGCGAGGGTTAACACATTTCAATGACTTACATATGTCCTCCGTGGAGACCGTAACATATCTCTTGTTGCCCTCAGGTCCTCACTTCGGCAGCTCAAGAGTCATCGTTGGGATTTATCTTGATGCCATAGGAATCAAATCTCTGGCCTGGTTTGCCAAACCTCCCCGTGTGTCTTGGACAACAGGTTGGCATGACCCAGGGCGACACTGCGCATGTGTGCCATTGGTCGGGGAAGACAGCAAGCCTCCAATGAAGTGCCATTTGAAGGGGTGGGACGCCACCTTGTGGACTGGGAGAGATTGGTTATTTTTCCATTTACACCACTCTTGACAACCGTGTGTCTGAACATGGAGAAGGAACACTTTTCATCGAACTCACATACGGGAGACAACACTTTTAACACCACATACCCCACGCCCAGGCAGACACCACATACCCCACGCCCAGGCAGACACCACATACCCCACGCCCAGGCAGACACCACATACCCCACGCCCAGGCAGACACCACATACCCCACGCCCAGGCAGACACAACATACATGCCTCCTATGCTCACATCAAAGCAAGCAACACTGAACCATGTATGAGAGCACCAGCTGTTCCAGACGACTGTGTGATCTCGCTCTCCGTAGCCGATGTGAGTAAGACCTTTAAACAGGTCAACATTCACAAAGCCACAGGGCCAGATGGATTACCAGGACGCGTAGTCAGAGCATACGCTGATCAGATGGCAAGTGTTTTCACTGACATTTTCAACCTCTCCCTGACCCAGTCTGTAATACCATCATGTTTCAAGCAGACCACCATAGTCCCTGTGCCCAAGAACGCCAAGGTAACCTGCCTAAATGCCTATTGCCCACGTAGCATTCACATCTGCTGCCATGAAATGTTTTGAAAGGCTGGTCACGGCTCACATCAACACCATCATCCCAGACCCACTCCAATTCACATACCGCCCCAACAGGTCCACAGATGAAGCATTCTCTATTGCACTCCACACTGCCCTTTCCCACCTGCACAAAAGGAACACCTACGTGAGAATGCTGTTCATTGACTACAGCTCAGTGTTCAACACGGAGGGCCGAGGATGCCCTCAATGGCATCACAGGGCTGTAGCGGAGCGGGTCAGGAGCCTCAAGTTACCCCGTGTCCACATTACTATGGAACTATCATGGTCCAAACACACCAACACAGTCGTCATGTCAACGCCTCTTCCCCCTCAGGAGGCTGAACAGATTTGGCATGGGCCCTCAGATCCTCAACAAGTTCTGCAACATTGACAGCTTCTTGACTGGCTGCATCACAGCTTGATATGGCAACTGCTTGGCATCCGACTGCAAGGTGCTACAGAGGGTGGTGAGTACGGCCCAGTACATCACTGGGGCCAAGCTCCTTGCCATCCAGGACCTCTACAGAGGGTGGTGAGTACGGCCCAGTACATTACTGGGGCTCCCTGCTATCCAGGACCTCTACAGAGGGTGGTGAGTATGGCCCAGTACATCACTGGGGCTCCCTGCCATCCAGGACCTCTACAGAGGGTGGTGAGTACGGCCCAGTACATCACTGGGGCTCCTTGCCATCCAGGGCCTCTACAGAGGGTGGTGAGTACGGCCCAGTACATCACTGGGGCTCCCTGCCATCCAGGGCCTCTACAGAGGGTGGTGAGTACGGCCCAGTACATCACTGGGGCTCCCTGCCATCCAGGACCTCTACAGAGGGTGGTGAGTACGGCCCAGTACATCACTGGGGCCAAGCTCACTGCCATCCAGGACCTCTATACCAGATGGTGTCAGAAAAAGGACCTACAAATGGTCAAAGATTCCAGCCACCCATAGACTGTTCTCTCTGCTACCGAAAGGCACCGATGCACCTACAGGACCCTGAACAGCTTCTACCCACAAGCCATAAGACTGATAAAGAGTTAGTTAAATAGTTAACCAAATAGTTACCTGGACTATCAGCATTGACACTTTATGCACCAACTCTTATGACTCATCACATTCAGTACACTGCTGCTACTGTTTATTATCTGCCACTTCCTGGTTATATGTACATATCTACCTCAATTACCTGGTACCCCTGCACATCCACTCAGTACTGGTACTTCCTGTATATAGCCATGTTATTACCTGGTACCCCTGCACATCCACTCAGTACTGGTACTTCCTGTATATAGCCATGTTATTACCTGGTACCCCTGCACATCCACTCAGTACTGGTACTCCCTGTATATAGCCATGTTATTACCTGGTACCCCTGCACATCCACTCAGTACTGGTACTTCCTGTATATAGCCATGTTATTACCTGGTATTTCCTGTATATAGCCATGTTATTACCTGGTACCCCTGCACATCCACTCAGTACTGGTACTTCCTGTATATAGCCATGTTATTACCTGGTATTTCCTGTATCTAGCCATGTTATTACCTGTTACCCCTGCACATCCACTCAGTACTGCTATCCTGTGTATATAACCATGTTATTACCTGGTACTCCCTGTATATAGCCATGTTATTACCTGGTACTCCCTGTATATAGCCATGTTATTACCTGGTACTCCCTGTATATAGCCATGTTATTACCTGGTACTCCCTGTATATAGCCATATTATTACCTGGTACTCCCTGTATATAGCCATGTTATTACCTGGTACTCCCTGTATATAGCCATGTTATTACCTGGTACTCCCTGTATATAGCCATGTTATTACCTGGTACTGCCTGTATATAGCCATATTATTACCTGGTACTCCCTGTATATAGCCATATTATTACCTGGTACTCCCTGTATATAGCCATGTTATTACCTGGTACTCCCTGTATATAGCCATGTTATTACCTGGTACTTCATGTATATAGCCATGTTATTACCTGGTACTCCCTGTATATAGCCATGTTATTACCTGGTACTCCCTGTATATAGCCATATTATTACCTGGTACTCCCTGTATATAGCCATATTATTACCTGGTACTCCCTGTATATAGCCATGTTATTACCTGGTACTCCCTGTATATAGCCATGTTATTACCTGGTACTCCCTGTATATAGCCATGTTATTACCTGGTACTCCCTGTATATAGCCATGTTATTACCTGGTACTCCCTGTATATAGCCATGTTATTACCTGGTACTCCCTGTATATAGCCATGTTATTAAATGGTACTCCCTGTATAAAGCCATGGTATTACCTGGTACTTCCTGTCTATAGCCATGTTATTACCTGGTATGAAGAGCCGGTCTGAAACACACTGTTAACACTGTGGTATGAAGAGCTGGTCTGAGACACACTGTTAACACTGTGGTATGAAGAGCTGGTCTGAGACACACTGTTAACACTGTGGTATGAAGAGCTGGTCTGAGAGGACCTCCATTCAGCTCTAGGACCTCCAGTCCGCTCTAGGACCTCCGTTCCGCTCTAGGATCTACGGTCCGCTCTAGGACCTCCGGTCCGCTCTAGGACCTCCATTCCGCTCTAGGACCTCCGGTCCGCTCTAGGACCTCCATTCCGCTCTAGTCCGGTCCGCTCTAGGACCTCCGGTCCGCTCTAGGACCTCCGTTCCGCTCTAGGATCTCCGGTCCGCTCTAGGACCTCCGGTCCGCTCTAGGATCTCCGGTCCGCTGTAGGACCTCCGGTCCGCTCTAGGACCTCCGTTCCGCTCTAGGATCTCCGTTCCGCTCTAGGACCTCCGGTCCGCTCTAGGACCTCCAGTGGTACTCAGAGCATCATCAGCCCATCGTCAGGAGGGTTCCCCCGACAGACGTCTGTCTGGTCCCGCTCAGATCTCAACAACAGACAATGACTGGTTATTAGCAGAGAGTCTCTTCAGAGATGAGATGAGGTAGCGTTCCTTCTGGATAGGGTGAGGGGGGTTATGGGCCACAGTCTACTTGGGTACTGGGTTGAAAGAGCCCCTCACACCAGGACACTAGACTAGATGAAAGGCCCTTGTGGATATGGAGAGCCCCACAATGAGTCAGAGTAGCTTCATTCATAACTACTGAATTGTATGGTTCTCTGTGATAAACAGATATCAGGACAGGAAGTGCTCGGCTCTTCTGGACGTTGTGTTGAAGGGTTGTCATTATAGACTGTGGATGGATTATACTGATATCAGGACAGGAAGTCCTCGGCTCTTCTGGACGTTGTGTTGAAGGGTTGTCACTATAGACTGTGGATGGATTATACTGATATCAGGACAGGAAGTCTCTTCTGGACGTTGTGTTGAAGGGTTGTCACTATAGACTGTGGATGGATTATGTTATCAAGTCATGTTGGTGGTTCAAATTAGCATTCTGCTTTGAATCTGAAACACAAACAGATTTGATGAGAAAATGTAAGTTTGACAAAAAAAATTATTCATGTTAAATCAATAGATTGTGACTTAAACCCATTATTAGAAGCACACATTTAAACATCGATATACCTACACATATTCAGAAATACACAAAGTTCACTTCACACGTGGGTCATTCACACTCCTCTCACACATTCAGTTTGGTTATCTGTTGCTGCCCCCATGTGGACAAACTACTGCGTTGGTGTCAAGATGCTGTTTTTTTCCCATTTTACTTTTTCCATTTAACCTTTATTTAACTAGGCAAGTCAGTTCAGAACAAATTCTTATTAACAATAACGGTCTACCCCGGCAAAACCTGGACAATGCTGGGCCAATTGTGTGCCACCCTATGGGACTCCCAATCATGGCAGGCTGTGATACAGCCTGGATTCAAAATAGGGACTGTAGTGACGCCTCCTGCAACGAGATGCAGTGCCTTAGACCGCTGCGCCACTCGGGAGCACCAGTGATGACTTGTAGGTATGGGTAAGAGGACTGGTGTTGTTTGTGTACCCCGAGGCAGGCAGCCTACCTTCTCCAGCTTCTGACCTCGTCTATAACCCCGAGGCAGGCAGCCTACCTTCTCCAGCTTCTGACCTCGTCTATAACCCAGAGGCAGGCAGCCTACCTTCTCCAGCTTCTGACCTCGTCTATAACCCCGAGGCAGGCAGCCTACCTTCTCCAGCTTCTGACCTCGTCTATAACCCCGAGGCAGGCAGCCTACCTTCCCCAGCTTCTGACCTCGTCTATAACCCCGAGGCAGGCAGCCTACCTTCTCCAGCTTCTGACCTCGTCTATAACCCAGAGGCAGGCAGCCTACCTTCTCCAGCTTCTGACCTCGTCTATAACCCCGAGGCAGGCAGCCTACCTTCCCCAGCTTCTGACCTCGTCTATAACCCCGAGGCAGACATCCTACCTTCTCCAGCTTCTGACCTCGTCTATAACCCCGAGGCAGGCAGCCTACCTTCTCCAGCTTCTGACCTAGTCTATAACCCCGAGGCAGGCAGCCTACCTTCCCCAGCTTCTGACCTCGTCTATAACCCCGAAGCAGACAGCCTACCTTCTCCAGCTTCTGACCTCGTCTATAACCCCGAGGCAGGCAGCCTACCTTCTCCAGCTTCTGACCTCGTCTATAATCCCGAGGCAGGCAGCCTACCTTCTCCAGCTTCTGACCTCATCTATAACCCCGAGGCAGGCAGCCTACCTTCTCCAGCTTCTGACCTCGTCTATAACCCCGAGGCAGGCAGCCTACCTTCTCCAGCTTCTGACCTCGTCTATAACCCCGAGGCAGGCAGCCTATCTTCTCCAGCTTCTGACCTCGTCTATAACCCCGAGGCAGGCAGCCTACCTTCCCCAGCTTCTGACCTCGTCTATAACCCCGAGGCAGGCAGCCTACCTTCCCCAGCTTCTGACCTCGTCTATAACCCCGAGGCAGGCAGCCTACCTTCTCCAGCTTCTGACCTCGTCTATAACCCCGAGGCAGGCAGCCTACCTTCTCCAGCTTCTGACCTCGTCTATAACCCCGAGGCAGGCAGCCTACCTTCTCCAGCTTCTGACCTCGTCTATAACCCCGAGGCAGGCAGCCTACCTTCTCCAGCTTCTGACCTCGTCTATAACCCCGAGGCAGGCAGCGTACCTTCTCCAGCTTCTGACCTCGTCTATAACCCCGAGGCAGGCAGCCTACCTTCTCCAGCTTCTGACCTCGTCTATAACCCCGAGGCAGGCAGCCTACCTTCTCCAGCTTCTGACCTCGTCTATAACCCCGAGGCAGGCCGCCTACCTTCTCCAGCTTCTGACCTCGTCTATAACCCCGAGGCAGGCAGCCTACCTTCTCCAGCTTCTGACCTCGTCTATAACCCCGAGGCAGGCAGCCTACCTTCCCCAGCTTCTGACCTCGTCTATAACCCCGAGGCAGGCAGCCTACCTTCTCCAGCTTCTGACCTCGTCTATAACCCCGAGGCAGGCAGCCTACCTTCTCCAGCTTCTGACCTCGTCTATAACCCCGAGGCAGGCAGCCCACCTTCTCCAGCTTCTGACCTCGTCTATAACCCAGAGGCAGGCAACCTACCTTCTCCAGCTTCTGACCTCGTCTATAACCCCGAGGCAGGCAGCCTACCTTCCCCAGCTTCTGACCTCGTCTATAACCCTGAGGCAGGCAGCCTACCTTCTCCAGCTTCTGACCTCGTCTATAACCCCGAGGCAGGCAGCCTACCTTCCCCAGCTTCTGACATCGTCTATAACCCCGAGGCAGGCAGCCTACCTTCCCCAGCTTCTGACCTCGTCTATAACCCCGAGGCAGGCAGCCTACCTTCTCCAGCTTCTGACCTAGTCTATAACCCCGAGGCAGGCAGCCTACCTTCTCCAGCTTCTGACCTCGTCTATAACCCCGAGGCAGGCAGCCTACCTTCCCCAGCTTCTGACCTCGTCTATAACCCCGAGGCAGGCAGCCTACCTTCTCCAGCTTCTGACCTCGTCTATAACCCCGAGGCAGGCAGCCTACCTTCTCCAGCTTCTGACCTCGTCTATAACCCCGAGGCAGGCAGCCTACCTTCTCCAGCTTCTGACCTCGTCTATAACCCCGAGGCAGGCAGCCTACCTTCTCCAGCTTCTGACCTCGTCTATAACCCCGAGGCAGGCAGCCTACCTTCTCCAGCTTCTGACCTTGTCTATAACCCCGAGGCAGGCAGCCTACCTTCTCCAGCTTCTGACCTCGTCTATAACCCCGAGGCAGGCAGCCTACCTTCTCCAGCTTCTGACCTCGTCTATAACCCCAAGGCAGACAGCCTACCTTCTCCAGCTTCTGACCTCGTCTATAACCCTGAGGCAGGCAGCCTACCTTCTCCAGCTTCTGACCTCGTCTATAACCCAGAGGCAGGCAGCCTACCTTCTCCAGCTTCTGACCTCGTCTATAACCCCAAGGCAGACAGCCTACCTTCTCCAGCTTCTGACCTCGTCTATAACCCCGAGGCAGGCAGCCTACCTTCTCCAGCTTCTGACCTCGTCTATAACCCCGAGGCAGGCAGCCTACCTTCTCCAGCTTCTGACCTCGTCTATAACCCCGAGGCAGGCAGCCTACCTTCTCCAGCTTCTGACCTCGTCTATAACCCCGAGGCAGGCAGCCTACCTTCTCCAGCTTCTGACCTCGTCTATAACCCAGAGGCAGGCAGCCTACCTTCTCCAGCTTCTGACCTCGTCTATAACCCCGAGGCAGGCAGCCTACCTTCTCCAGCTTCTGACCTCGTCTATAACCCCGAGGCAGGCAGCCTACCTTCTCCAGCTTCTGACCTCGTCTATAACCCCGAGGCAGGCAGCCTACCTTCTCCAGCTTCTGACCTCGTCTATAACCCCGAGGCAGGCAGCCTACCTTCTCCAGCTTCTGACCTCGTCTATAACCCCAAGGCAGACAGCCTACCTTCTCCAGCTTCTGACCTCGTCTATAACCCAGAGGCAGGCAGCCTACCTTCTCCAGCTTCTGACCTCGTCTATAACCCAGAGGCAGGCAGCCTACCTTCTCCAGCTTCTGACCTCGTCTATAACCCCGAGGCAGGCAGCCTACCTTCTCCAGCTTCTGACCTCGTCTATAACCCCGAGGCAGCCAGCCTACCTTCTCCAGCTTCTGACCTCGTCTATAACCCCGAGGCAGGCAGCCTACCTTCTCCAGCTTCTGACCTCGTCTATAACCCCGAGGCAGGCAGCCTACCTCCTCCAGCTTCTGACCTCGTCTATAACCCCGAGGCAGACAGCCTACCTTCTCCAGCTTCTGACCTCGTCTATAACCCAGAGGCAGGCAGCCTACCTTCTCCAGCTTCTGACCTCGTCTATAACCCCGAGGCAGGCAGCCTACCTTCTCCAGCTTCTGACCTCGTCTATAACCCCGAGGCAGGCAGCCTACCTTCTCCAGCTTCTGACCTCGTTTATAATCCCGAGGCAGGCAGCCTACCTTCTCCAGCTTCTGACATCGTCTATAACCCCGAGGCAGGCAGCCTACCTTCCCCAGCTTCTGACCTCGTCTATAACCCCGAGGCAGAAGGCCTACCTTCTCCAGCTTCTGACCTCGTCTATAACCCCGAGGCAGGAAGCCTACCTTCTCCAGCTTCTGACCTCGTCTATAACTCCGAGGCAGGCAGCCTACCTTCCCCAGCTTCTGACCTCGTCTATAACCCCGAGAGAGGCAGCCTACCTTCTCCAGCTTCTGACCTCGTCTATAACCCCGAGGCAGGCAGCCTACCTTCTCCAGCTTCTGACCTCGTCTATAACCCCGAGGCAGGCAGCCTACCTTCTCCAGCTTCTGACCTCGTCTATAACCCCGAGGCAGACAGCCTACCTTCTCCAGCTTCTGACCTCGTCTATAACCCCGAGGCAGGCAGCCTACCTTCTCCAGCTTCTGACCTCGTCTATAACCCCGAGGCAGGCAGCCTACCTTCTCCAGCGTCTGACCTCGTCTATAACCCCGAGGCAGGCAGCCTACCTTCTCCAGCTTCTGACCTCGTCTATAACCCCGAGGCAGACAGCCTACCTTCTCCAGCTTCTGACCTCGTCTATAACCCAGAGGCAGGCAGCCTACCTTCTCCAGCTTCTGACCTCGTCTATAACCCCGAGGCAGGCAGCCTACCTTCTCCAGCTTCTGACCTCGTCTATAACCCCGAGGCAGACAGCCTACCTTCTCCAGCTTCTGACCTCGTCTATAACCCCGAGGCAGGCAGCCTACCTTCTCCAGCTTCTGACCTCGTCTATAACCCCGAGGCAGGCAGCCTACCTTCTCCAGCGTCTGACCTCGTCTATAACCCCGAGGCAGGCAGCCTACCTTCTCCAGCTTCTGACCTCGTCTATAACCCCGAGGCAGGCAGCCTACCTTCTCCAGCTTCTGACATCGTCTATAACCCCGAGGCAGGCAGCCTACCTTCCCCAGCTTCTGACCTCGTCTATAACCCCGAGGCAGGCAGCCTACCTTCTCCAGCTTCTGACCTCGTCTATAACCCCGAGGCAGGCAGCCTACCTTCCCCAGCTTCTGACCTCGTCTATAACCCCGAGGCAAGCAGCCTACCTTCTCCAGCTTCTGACCTCGTCTATAACCCCGAGGCTGGCAGCCTACCTTCTCCAGCTTCTGACCTCGTCTATAACCCAGAGGCAGGCAGCCTACCTTCTCCAGCTTCTGACCTCGTCTATAACCCCGAGGCAGGCAGCCTACCTTCTCCAGCTTCTGACCTCGTCTATAACCCAGAGGCAGGCAGCCTACCTTCTCCAGCTTCTGACCTCGTCTATAACCCCGAGGCAGGCAGCCTACCTTCTCCAGCTTCTGACCTCGTCTATAACCCCGAGGCAGGCAGCCTACCTTCTCCAGCTTCTGACCTCGTCTATAACCCCGAGGCAGGCAGCCTACCTTCTCCAGCTTCTGACCTCGTCTATAACCCCGAGGCAGGCAGCCTACCTTCTCCAGCTTCTGACCTCGTCTATAACCCCGAGGCAGGCAGCCTACCTTCTCCAGCTTCTGACCTCGTCTATAACCCCGAGGCAGGCAGCCTACCTTCTCCAGCTTCTGACCTCGTCTATAACCCCGAGGCAGGCAGCCTACCTTATCCAGCTTCTGACCTCGTCTATAACCCCGAGGCAGGCAGCCTACCTTCTCCAGCTTCTGACCTCGTCTATAACCCCGAGGCAGGCAGCCTACCTTCTCCAGCTTCTGATCTCGTCTATAACCCCGAGAAAGGCAGCCTACCTTCTCCAGCTTCTGACCTCGTCTATAACCCCGAGGCAGGAAGCCTACCTTCTCCAGCTTCTGACCTCGTCTATAACTCCGAGGCAGGCAGCCTACCTTCCCCAGCTTCTGACCTCGTCTATAACCCCGAGAGAGGCAGCCTACCTTCTCCAGCTTCTGACCTCGTCTATAACCCCGAGGCAGGCAGCCTACCTTCTCCAGCTTCTGACCTCGTCTATAACCCCGAGGCAGGCAGCCTACCTTCTCCAGCTTCTGACCTCGTCTATAACCCCGAGGCAGACAGCCTACCTTCTCCAGCTTCTGACCTCGTCTATAACCCCGAGGCAGGCAGCCTACCTTCTCCAGCTTCTGACCTCGTCTATAACCCCGAGGCAGGCAGCCTACCTTCTCCAGCGTCTGACCTCGTCTATAACCCCGAGGCAGGCAGCCTACCTTCTCCAGCTTCTGACCTCGTCTATAACCCCGAGGCAGACAGCCTACCTTCTCCAGCTTCTGACCTCGTCTATAACCCAGAGGCAGGCAGCCTACCTTCTCCAGCTTCTGACCTCGTCTATAACCCCGAGGCAGGCAGCCTACCTTCTCCAGCTTCTGACCTCGTCTATAACCCCGAGGCAGACATAGACGAGGTCAGAAGCTGGAGAAGGTAGGCTGCCTGCCTCGGGGTTATAGACGAGGTCAGAAGCTGGAGAAGGTAGGCACCTTCTCCAGCTTCTGACCTCGTCTATAACCCCGAGGCAGGCAGCCTACCTTCTCCAGCTTCTGACCTCGTCTATAACCCCGAGGCAGGCAGCCTACCTTCTCCAGCGTCTGACCTCGTCTATAACCCCGAGGCAGGCAGCCTACCTTCTCCAGCTTCTGACCTCGTCTATAACCCCGAGGCAGGCAGCCTACCTTCTCCAGCTTCTGACCTCGTCTATAACCCCGAGGCAGGCAGCCTACCTTCTCCAGCTTCTGACCTCGTCTATAACCCCGAGGCAGGCAGCCTACCTTCTCCAGCTTCTGACCTCGTCTATAACCCCGAGGCAGGCAGCCTACCTTCCCCAGCTTCTGACCTCGTCTATAACCCCGAGGCAGGCAGCCTACCTTCTCCAGCTTCTGACCTCGTCTATAACCCCGAGGCAGGCAGCCTACCTTCTCCAGCTTCTGACCTCGTCTATAACCCCGAGGCAGGCAGCCTACCTTCCCCAGCTTCTGACCTTGTCTATAACCCCGAGGCAGGCAGCCTACCTTCCCCAGCTTCTGACCTCGTCTATAACCCAGAGGCAGGCAGCCTACCTTCTCCAGCTTCTGACCTCGTCTATAACCCAGAGGCAGGCAGCCTACCTTCTCCAGCTTCTGACCTCGTCTATAACCCCGAGGCAGGCAGCCTACCTTCTCCAGCTTCTGACCTCGTCTATAACCCCGAGGCAGGCAGCATACCTTCTCCAGCGTCTGACCTCGTCTATAACCCCGAGGCAGGCAGCCTACCTTCTCCAGCTTCTGACCTCGTCTATAACCCCGAGGCAGGCAGTCTACCTTCTCCAGCTTCTGACCTCGTCTATAACCCCGAGGCAGGCAGCCTACCTTCCCCAGCTTCTGACCTCGTCTATAACCCCGAGGCAGGCAGCCTACCTTCTCCAGCTTCTGACCTCGTCTATAACCCAGAGGCAGGCAGCCTACCTTCTCCAGCTTCTGACCGCTGACCGGTAGCGTTGTCCATGTGGGACGGCCAGCTCCAGTCATTCAGTTGTTTGTAGTTGATGTGATGGCAGATAAACAATCAGAGGGACATGGGTCCTACATCCGTCCAGACATTCTCCATGTGAAGAAGCACACCAAACAACAGTCTCTCATCCCCACATGGTGTCCAGATGTCCCAAACTGAAGGACTAGTCTCTCATCACCACATGGTGTCCAGATGTCCCAAACTGAAGGACTAGTCTCTCATCACCACATGGTGTCCAGATGTCCCAAACTGAAGGACTAGTCTCTCTCTCATCACCACATGGTGTCCAGATGTCCCAAACTGAAGGACTAGTCTCTCTCTCATCACCACATGGTGTCCAGATGTCCCAAACTGAAGGACTAGTCTCTCATCACCACATGGTGTCCAGATGTCCCAAACTGAAGGACTAGTCTCTCTCTCATCACCACATGGTGTCCAGATGTCCCAAACTGAAGGACTAGTCTCTCTCTCATCACCACATGGTGTCCAGATGTCCCAAACTGAAGGACTAGTCTCTCTCTCATCACCACATGGTGTCCAGATGTCCCAAACTGAAGGACTAGTCTCTCTCTCATCACCACATGGTGTCCAGATGTCCCAAACTGAAGGACTAGTCTCTCATCACCACATGGTGTCCAGATGTCCCAAACTGAAGGACTAGTCTCTCTCTCATCACCACATGGTGTCCAGATGTCCCAAACTGAAGGACTAGTCTCTCATCACCACATGGTGTCCAGATGTCCCAAACTGAAGGACTAGTCTCTCATCACCACATGGTGTCCAGATGTCCCAAACTGAAGGACTAGTCTCTCATCACCACATGGTGTCCAGATGTCCCAAACTGAAGGACTAGTCTCTCTCTCATCACCACATGGTGTCCAGATGTCCCAAACTGAAGGACTAGTCTCTCTCTCATCACCACATGGTGTCCAGATGTCCCAAACTGAAGGACTAGTCTCTCATCACCACATGGTATCTAGATGTCCCAAACTGAAGGACTAGTCTCTCTCTCATCACCACATGGTGTCCAGATGTCCCAAACTGAAGGACTAGTCTCTCTCTCATCACCACATGGTGTCCAGATGTCCCAAACTGAAGGACTAGTCTCTCTCTCATCACCACATGGTGTCCAGATGTCCCAAACTGAAGGACAAGTCTCTCTCTCATCACCACATGGTGTCCAGATGTCCCAAACTGAAGGACAAGTCTCTCATCACCACATGGTGTCCAGATGTCCCAAACTGAAGGACTAGTCTCTCATCACCACATGGTGTCCAGATGTCCCAAACTGAAGGACTAGTCTCTCTCTCATCACCACATGGTGTCCAGATGTCCCAAACTGAAGGACTAGTCTCTCTCTCATCACCACATGGTGTCCAGATGTCCCAAACTGAAGGACTAGTCTCTCATCACCACATGGTGTCCAGATGTCCCAAACTGAAGGACTAGTCTCTCATCACCACATGGTGTCCAGATGTCCCAAACTGAAGGACTAGTCTCTCATCACCACATGGTGTCCAGATGTCCCAAACTGAAGGACTAGTCTCTCATCCCCACATGGTGTCCAGATGTCCCAAACTGAAGGACTAGTCTCTCTCTCATCACCACATGGTGTCCAGATGTCCCAAACTGAAGGACTAGTCTCTCTCTCATCACCACATGGTGTCCAGATGTCCCAAACTGAAGGACTAGTCTCTCTCTCATCACCACATGGTGTCCAGATGTCCCAAACTGAAGGACTAGTCTCTCTCTCATCACCACATGGTGTCCAGATGTCCCAAACTGAAGGACTAGTCTCTCATCACCACATGGTGTCCAGATGTCCCAAACTGAAGGACTAGTCTCTCTCTCATCACCACATGGTGTCCAGATGTCCCAAACTGAAGGACTAGTCTCTCATCACCACATGGTGTCCAGATGTCCCAAACTGAAGGACTAGTCTCTCATCACCACATGGTGTCCAGATGTCCCAAACTGAAGGACTAGTCTCTCTCTCATCACCACATGGTGTCCAGATGTCCCAAACTGAAGGACTAGTCTCTCATCACCACATGGTGTCCAGATGTCCCAAACTGAAGGACTAGTCTCTCATCACCACATGGTGTCCAGATGTCCCAAACTGAAGGACTAGTCTCTCATCACCACATGGTGTCCAGATGTCCCAAACTGAAGGACTAGTCTCTCTCTCATCACCACATGGTGTCCAGATGTCCCAAACTGAAGGACTAGTCTCTCTCTCATCACCACATGGTGTCCAGATGTCCCAAACTGAAGGACTAGTCTCCCTCTCATCACCACATGGTGTCCAGATGTCCCAAACTGAAGGACTAGTCTCTCTCTCATCACCACATGGTGTCCAGATGTCCCAAACTGAAGGACTAGTCTCTCTCTCATCACCACATGGTGTCCAGATGTCCCAAACTGAAGGACTAGTCTCTCATCACCACATGGTGTCCAGATGTCCCAAACTGAAGGACTAGTCTCTCTCTCATCACCACATGGTGTCCAGATGTCCCAAACTGAAGGACTAGTCTCTCTCTCATCACCACATGGTGTCCAGATGTCCCAAACTGAAGGACTAGTCTCTCTCTCATCACCACATGGTGTCCAGATGTCCCAAACTGAAGGACTAGTCTCTCATCACCACATGGTGTCCAGATGTCCCAAACTGAAGGACTAGTCTCTCATCACCACATG
Organism: Salvelinus alpinus; assembly: GCF_045679555.1. NCBI lineage: Eukaryota > Metazoa > Chordata > Actinopteri > Salmoniformes > Salmonidae > Salvelinus > Salvelinus alpinus. The sequence goes on from NC_092088.1 coordinate 108,590,744, forward strand.
GTGTCTAGATGTCCCAAACTGAAGGACTAGTCTCTCATCACCACATGGTGTCCAGATGTCCCAAACTGAAGGACTAGTCTCTCATCACCACATGGTGTCCAGATGTCCCAAACTGAAGGACTAGTCTCTCATCACCACATGGTGTCCAGATGTCCCAAACTGAAGGACTAGTCTCTCTCTCATCACCACATGGTATCCAGATGTCCCAAACTGAAGGACTAGTCTCTCATCACCACATGGTGTCCAGATGTCCCAAACTGAAGGACTAGTCTCTCATCACCACATGGTGTCCAGATGTCCCAAACTGAAGGACTAGTCTCTCTCTCATCACCACATGGTGTCCAGATGTCCCAAACTGAAGGACTAGTCTCTCTCTCATCACCACATGGTGTCCAGATGTCCCAAACTGAAGGACTAGTCTCTCTCTCATCACCACATGGTGTCCAGATGTCCCAAACTGAAGGACTAGTCTCTCATCACCACATGGTGTCCAGATGTCCCAAACTGAAGGACTAGTCTCTCATCACCACATGGTGTCCAGATGTCCCAAACTGAAGGACTAGTCTCTCTCTCATCACCACATGGTGTCCAGATGTCCCAAACTGAAGGACTAGTCTCTCATCACCACATGGTGTCCAGATGTCCCAAACTGAAGGACTAGTCTCTCATCACCACATGGTGTCCAGATGTCCCAAACTGAAGGACTAGTCTCTCATCACCACATGGTGTCCAGATGTCCCAAACTGAAGGACTAGTCTCTCATCACCACATGGTGTCCAGATGTCCCAAACTGAAGGACTAGTCTCTCATCACCACATGGTGTCCAGATGTCCCAAACTGAAGGACTAGTCTCTCTCTCATCACCACATGGTGTCCAGATGTCCCAAACTGAAGGACTAGTCTCTCTCTCATCACCACATGGTGTCCAGATGTCCCAAACTGAAGGACTAGTCTCTCTCTCATCACCACATGGTGTCCAGATGTCCCAAACTGAAGGACTAGTCTCTCTCTCATCACCACATGGTGTCCAGATGTCCCAAACTGAAGGACTAGTCTCTCATCACCACATGGTGTCCAGATGTCCCAAACTGAAGGACTAGTCTCTCTCTCATCACCACATGGTGTCCAGATGTCCCAAACTGAAGGACTAGTCTCTCTCTCATCACCACATGGTGTTGACAATTAAAAACAAACAATTTTAGAATAAGGCTGTAATGTAACAAAATGTGGAAAAAGTCAAAAGGGGTCTGAATACTTGAGGTAATATGTACTGTGCATGTAGGTATACTATCATATAAATACTATAGTATAGGATAATACTGTAGTATTTATTATAGTATTCTACAGTATATTACAATATTCTATTGTCTTGCTGTAGCATATCCCCTGACGTCTTGTCATTATTATGGTAAATATTTTCCTAACTCTTTCTTGAGCTGCACTGTTGGTTAATGTCTTGTATGTAAGCATTTCACGGTAAGGTCTACACTTGTTGTATTCGGCACGTGACAAATAAAGTTTGATTTGAGAGTCTACTGAATCCCAAAATAAAATGTTATAGTTCATGAGTGACACCTGGTGGTCATTTAGGGTAACGTCATGCTGGTTATGACACAGTCAACGTCTCTCACCCAATGAGAGGACTGTAAATTCCTCCATTCATCTAAATGTCAAAGCAATCAAATGAAGAAGAGAACAAAGGAAGGACGTGAAACGGAACCTCATGTTTGTAGAGGAAATAACCATCATAGGAAAGAGTCTCGGCCATATCTTTCAATATATCAAGAGGATTAACGAGGCAGTCCAGACGAAGGGGAACAAGCCTCACATTATGCTCCAGTGAGCGAGTATGTGTAGTGATGGTGTCATAGCTGATGAAAGGTGTATCCAATCCCCTCTCTCCATAGAGCCCAAGACCCAGGATAAGTCCCAAATGGCACACTATTCACTATAGGACAAAAGTAGTGCAACAAGGAGTGCACTACATAGGGAAACTAGGGTGGAGAGAAGAGAGAAGAGGAGGGCAGAAGAGGAGAGGAGAGGAGAGGAGAGGAGAGGAGAGGAGAGGAGAGGAGAGGAGAGGAGAGGAGAGGAGAGGAGAGGAGAGGAGAGGAGAGGAGAGGAGGGGAGGGGAGAGGAGGGCAGGGCAGAAGGGAGAGGAGAGGAGAGGGAGAGGGGAGAGAAGGGCAGGGCAGAAGAGGAGAGGAGAGGGGAGGGGAGAAGGGAGGGCAGAAGAGGAGAGGAGAGGGGAGGGGAGAGGGGAGAGGAGGGCAGGGCAGGGCAGAAGAGGAGAGGAGAGGGGAGAGGGGAGGGCAGAAGAGGAGAGGAGAGGGGAGAGGGGAGGGGAGGGCAGGAGAGGAGTGGAGAGGAGAGGCGAGGAGAGCAGAGCAGAGGAGAGGGGAGAGGGGAGAGGAGGGCAGGGCAGAAGAGGAGAGGAGAGGAGAGGGGAGAGGAGGGCAGGGCAGAAGAGGAGAGGGGAGGGGAGAGGAGAGGAGAGGAGAGGGGAGGGCAGGAGAGGAGAGGAGAGGAGAGGAGAGGAGAGGAGAGGAGGGCAGGGCAGGGCAGAAGAGGAGAGGGGAGAGGAGGGCAGGGCAGAAGAGGAGAGGTGAGGGGAGAGGGGAGAGGAGGGCAGGGCAGAAGAGGAGAGGAGAGGAGGGCAGGGCAGAAGAGGAGAGAATGACGAAACGCACGGATGGAATGAATGCTTGGTAAAGTTCTCTCTGTCATCTTTCGCGGAGCAAAGACGTTTATAGGGACTACAGGGACTGACAACGGGAAATATTATCTGTTCAAAATGTCCAAATGAAATCAGTTTGACCAGTTGTAGGGAAAAAATAAAGCTGTGAAAACGACCCAACGTGTTTTCTGATAAGATTTCAGTTCGGTTTAAATGCATATTTGATGCGGTTGAAAAACTATCAGCTTTTATGACGCTTTTATCTAACTGAACATCTCAAGATGCAGAAATAAATAAATAAATCATATTTCTCCTGTTCATTTCACTGCAAGAAACGCTTCATTCTGCAGGAGTTTTTATTAAGGCTACAGCCCTATTCGCACCGTACTAGTAGTACTAGAGAACGTTGGTCATGTATTTATTACGCCAGAAGGTCCGTTATTCGATTCGTTTTCCCCCCAACTGTTTTCTGTAATTCTATAAATGGACAGTTATGACGGAAGCCCAGAGGTTGATTTTCTAGGCGTGAAGATATTTCAACAAGCCGGGGGCGATGACAGGCTACACTGATAACTCCAGTTTGGTTCCCAGGTTTCTAAACCAAACATAACGTAGCGTGTAGGCTGTTTGGCGCGTTCATACAGTAAAGTTTAGGTTTATACAGTATAGCCAGATAGCCTAAAATAATGAAATAAAAACCTCCAATGGCGACGCCGAACGCATTGAATAACACATTGATAAATGGCAAAAAAGACAGTCAAAGAAGTAATAATAAGAAACAGGATTTGAAGTGTTTGTCCTGTATCTAGGAGATATAAAACAGCTCAGGAAATATATATATATTTTACAGATTTCTAACCCCATTTTTTGGATAGTGACAAAATTACCTTCCTACTTCCATACGTCCAAGCCCGAGGTAGGGGGGAGCGGGGTAGGTTGACCTCAGGTCTCCCCACTGGAAGCCCGAGGTAGGGGTGGAGCGGGGTAGGTTGACCTCAGGTCTCCCCACTGGAAGCCCGAGGTAGGGAGAATACTTTTTTTCTGGTTTGTGTGAAATCATTAAGAATAATATAAAACCAGTCTGCACACCACCAAGGTGAACTGGTTTAGTCTCGACTCTTGGTTGACAGTGTTGGGGGATGGGTAATGTAGTCTTGACTCCTGGTTGACAGTGTTGGGGGATGGGTAATGTAGTCTTGACTCCTGATTGACAGTGTTGGGGGATGGGTAATGTAGTCTTGACTCTTGGTTGACAGTGTTGGGGGATGGGTAATGTAGTCTTGACTCTTGGTTGACAGTGTTGGGGGATGGGTAATGTAGTCTCGACACTTGGTTGACCGTGTTGGGGGATGGGTAATGTAGTCTCGACACTTGGTTGACAGTGTTGGGGGATGGGTAATGTAGTCTTGACCCTTGGTTGACAGTGTTGGGGGATGGGTAATGTAGTCTTCACTCTTGGTTGACAGTGTTGGGGGATGGGTAATGTAGTCTTGACTCCTGATTGACAGTGTTGGGGGATGGGTAATGTAGTCTTGACTCTTGGTTGACAGTGTTGGGGGATGGGTAATGTAGTCTTGACTCTTGGTTGACAGTGTTGGGGGATGGGTAATGTAGTCTTGACTCTTGGTTGACAGTGTTGGGGGATGGGTAATGTAGTCTTGACTCCTGATTGACAGTGTTGGGGGATGGGTAATGTAGTCTTGACTCTTGGTTGACAGTGTTGGGGGATGGGTAATGTAGTCTCGACTCTTGGTTGACAGTGTTGGGGGATGGGTAATGTAGTCTTGACTCCTGGTTGACAGTGTTGGGGGATGGGTAATGTAGTCTTGACTCCTGATTGACAGTGTTGGGGGATGGGTAATGTAGTCTTGACTCTTGGTTGACAGTGTTGGGGGATGGGTAATGTAGTCTTGACTCTTGGTTGACAGTGTTGGGGGATGGGTAATGTAGTCTCGACACTTGGTTGACCGTGTTGGGGGATGGGTAATGTAGTCTCGACACTTGGTTGACAGTGTTGGGGGATGGGTAATGTAGTCTTGACCCTTGGTTGACAGTGTTGGGGGATGGGTAATGTAGTCTTCACTCTTGGTTGACAGTGTTGGGGGATGGGTAATGTAGTCTTGACTCCTGATTGACAGTGTTGGGGGATGGGTAATGTAGTCTTGACTCTTGGTTGACAGTGTTGGGGGATGGGTAATGTAGTCTTGACTCTTGGTTGACAGTGTTGGGGGATGGGTAATGTAGTCTTGACTCTTGGTTGACAGTGTTGGGGGATGGGTAATGTAGTCTCGACACTTGGTTGACCGTGTTGGGGGATGGGTAATGTAGTCTCGACACTTGGTTGACAGTGTTCGGGGATGGGTAATGTAGTCTTGACTCCTGATTGACAGTGTTGGGGGATGGGTAATGTAGTCTTGACTCCTGATTGACAGTGTTGGGGGATGGGTAATGTAGTCTTGACTCTTGGTTGACAGTGTTGGGGGATGGGTAATGTACTCTTGACTCTTGGTTGACAGTGTTGGGGGATGGGTAATGTAGTCTTCACTCTTGGTTGACAGTGTTGGGGGATGGGTAATGTAGTCTTGACTCCTGGTTGACAGTGTTGGGGGATGGGTAATGTAGTCTTCACTCTTGGTTGAAAGTGTTGGGGGATGGGTAATGTAGTCTTGACTCTTGGTTGACAGTGTTGGGGGATGGGTAATGTAGTCTTGACTCCTGGTTGACAGTGTTGGGGGATGGGTAATGTAGTCTTGACTCTTGGTTGACAGTGTTGGGGGATGGGTAATGTAGTCTTGACTCTTGGTTGACAGTGTTGGGGGATGGGTAATGTAGTCTTCACTCTTGGTTGACAGTGTTGGGGGATGGGTAATGTAGTCTTGACTCCTGGTTGACAGTGTTGGGGGATGGGTAATGTAGTCTTGACTCCTGGTTGACAGTGTTGGGGGATGGGTAATGTAGTCTTGACTCTTGGTTGACCGTATTGGGGGATGGGTAATGTCGTCTTGCCTCCTGGTTGACAGTGTTGGGGGATGGGTAATGTAGTCTTGACTCCTGGTTGACAGTGTGGGGGGATGGGTAATGTAGTCTTGACTCTTGGTTGACAGTGTTGGGGGATGGGTAATGTAGTCTTGACTCTTGGTTGACAGTGTTGGGGGATGGGTAATGTAGTCTTGACTCTTGGTTGACAGTGTTGGGGGATGGGTAATGTAGTCTTGGCTCCTGGTTGACAGTGTTGGGGGATGGGTAATGTAGTCTTGACTCTTGGTTGACAGTGTTGGGGGATGGGTAATGTAGTCTTGACTCTTGGTTGACAGTGTTGGGGATGGGTAATGTAGTCTTGACTCCTGGTTGACAGTGTTGGGGGATGGGTAATGTAGTCTTGACTCTTGGTTGACAGTGTTAGGGTTAGGGTCATAGAGCAGCTTCCTGTTGAAGACTCAACATCGTGATTTACCTGCTCTGTGGTGTTGGGTTATAGAGCGGCTTCCTGTTGGAGACTCAACATAGTGATTTACCTGCTCTGTGATGTTGGGTTATAGAACAGCTTCCTGTTGAAGACTCAACATAGTGATTTACCTGCTCTGTGGTGTTGGGTTATAGAGCAGCTTCCTGTTGAAGACTCAACATAGTGATTTACCTGCTCTGTGGTGTTGGGTTATAAAACAGCTTCCTGTTGAAGACTCAACATAGTGATTTACCTGCTCTGTGGTGTTGGGTTATAGAGCAGCTTCCTGTTGAAGACTCAACATAGTGATTTACCTGCTCTGTGATGTTGGGTTATAGAACAGCTTCCTGTTGAAGACTCAACATAGTGATTTACCTGCTCTGTGATGTTGGGTTTTTTATTTATTTATTTTTATTTAACCTTTATTTAACCAGGTAGGCAAATTGAGAACACGTTCTCATTTACAATTGCGACCTGGCCAAGATAAAGCAAAGCAGTTCGACACATACAACAACACATAGTTACACATGGAGTAAGACAAACATATAGTCAATAATACAGTGAAAAAAATAAGTCTATATACAATGAGAGCAAGTGAGGTGAGATAAGGGAGGTGAAGGCAAACAAATATATGTATAAATAAATAAAAATATAAAAAGGCCATGGAGGCGAAGTGAATACAACACAGCAAGTAAAATAAAAACTAAAAAACACTGGAATGGTTGGTTTGCAGTGGAAGAAAGTGCAAAGTAGAGACAGAGATGATGGGGTGCAAAGGAGCAAAATAAATTAATAAATAAATACAGTAGGTAAAGAGGTAGTTGTTTGGGCTAAATTGTAGATGGGTTATGTACAGGTGCAGTAATCTATGAGCTGCTCTGACAGCTGGTGCTTAAAGCTAGTGAGGGAGATAAGTGTTTCCAGTTTCAGAGATTTTTGTAGTTCGTTCCAGTCATTGGCAGCAGAGAACTGGAAGGAGAGGCGTCCAAAGGAAGAATTGGTTTTGGGGGTGACTAGAGAGATATACCTGCTGGAGCGCGTGCTACAGGTAGGTGCTGCTATGGTGACCAGCGAGCTGAGACAAGGGGGGACTTTACCTAGCAGGGTCTTGTAGATGACCTGGAACCAGTGGGTTTGGCGACGAGTATGAAGCGAGGGCCAGCCAACGAGAGTGTACAGGTCGCAGTGGTGGGTAGTATATGGGGCTTTGGTGACAAAACGGATGGCACTGTGATAGACTGCATCCAATTTATTGAGTAGGGTTTTGGAGGCTATTTTGTAAATGACATCACCGAAGTCGAGGATTGGTAGGATGGTCAGTTTTACAAGGGTATGTTTGGCAGCATGAGTAAAGGATGCTTTGTTGCAGAATAGGAAGCCAATTCTAGATTTGACTTTGGATTGGAGATGTTTGATGTGAGTCTGGAAGGAGAGTTTACAGTCTAACCAGACACCTAGGTATTTGTAGTTGTCCACATATTCTAAGTCAGAGCCGTCCAAAGTAGTGATGTTGGACAGGCGGGCAGGAGCAGGCAGCGATCGGTTGAAGAGCATGCATTTAGTTTTACTTGTATTTAAGAGCAGTTGGAGGCCACGGAAGGAGAGTTGTATGGCATTGAAGCTCGCCTGGAGGGTTGTTAACACAGTGTCAAAAGAAGGGCCAGAAGTATACCGAATAGTGTCGTCTGCGTAGAGGTGGATCAGAGAATCACCAGCAGCAAGAGCGACATCATTGATGTATACAGAGAAGAGAGTCGGTCCAAGAATTGAACCCTGTGGCACCCCCATAGAGACTGCCAGAGGCCCGGACAACAGACCCTCCGATTTGACACACTGAACTCGATCAGAGAAGTAGTTGGTGAACCAGGCGAGGCAATCATTAGAGAAACCAAGGCTGTCGAGTCTGCCGATGAGGATGTGGTGATTGACAGAGTCAAAAGCCTTGGCCAGGTCAATGAATACGGCTGCACAGTATTGTTTCCTATCGATGGCGGTTACGATATCGTTTATGACCTTGAGCGTGGCTGAGGTGCACCCATGACCAGCTCTGAAACCAGATTGCATAGCGGAGAAGGTGTGGTGGGATTCGAAATGGTCGGTAATCTGTTTGTTGACTTGGCTTTCGAAGACCTTAGAAAGGCAGGGTAGGATAGATATAGGTCTGTAGCAGTTAGGGTCAAGAGTGTCCCCCCCTTTGAAGAGGGGGATAACCGCAGCTGCTTTCCAATCTTTGGGGATCTCAGACGACACGAAAGAGAGGTTGAAGAGGCTAGTAATAGGGGTGGCAACAATTTCAGCAGATAGTTTTAGAAAGAAAGGGTCCAGATTATCTAGCCCGGCTGATTTGTAAGGGTCCAGATTTTGCAGCTCATTTAGAACATCAGCTGACTGTATTTGGGAGAAAGAGAAATGGGGAAGGCTTGGGCGAGTAGCAGAGGGGAGGGCAGTGCTGTTGTCCGGGGTAGGGGTAGCCAGGTGGAAAGCATGGCCAGCCGTAGAAAAATGCTTATTGAAATTCTCAATTATAGTGGATTTGTCGGTGGTGACAGTGTTTCCTATCTTCAGAGCGGTTGGAAGCTGGGAGGAGGTGTTCTTATTCTCCATGGACTTTACGGTGTCCCAGAACTTTTTTGAATTTGTGTTGCAGGAAGCAAATTTCTGCTTGAAAAAGCTAGCCTTGGCTGTTCTAACTGCCTGTGTATAATGGTTTCTGGCTTCCCTGAAAAGTTGCATATCACGGGGGCTGTTCGATGCTAATGCAGAACGCCATAGGATGTTTTTCTGTTGGTTAAGGGCAGTCAGGTCAGGAGAGAACCAAGGGCTATATCTGTTCCTGGTTCTAAATTTCTTGAATGGGGCATGCTTATTCAAGATGGTGAGGAAGGCATTTAAAAAAAATGACCAGGCATCCTCTACTGACGGGATGAGATCAATATCCTTCCAGGATACCCCGGCCAGGTCGATTAGAAAGGCCTGCTCGCTGAAGTGTTTCAGGGAGCGTTTGACAGTGATGAGTGGAGGTCGTTTGACCGCTGACCCATTACGGATGCAGGCAATGAGGCAGTGATCGCTGAGATCTTGGTTGAAAACAGCAGAGGTGTATTTGGAGGGCAAGTTTGTTAGGATGATATCTATGAGGGTACCCGTGTTTACGGAATTGGGGTGGTACCTGGTAGGTTCATTGATAATTTGTGTGAGATTGAGGGCATCAAGCTTAGATTGTAGGGTAGCTGGGGTGTTGAGCATGTTCAAATTTAGGTCGCCTAGCAGCACGAGCTCTGAAGATAGATAGGGGGCAATCAGTTCACATATAGTGTCCAGAGCACAGCTGGGGGCAGAGGGTGGTCTATAGCAGGCGGCAACGGTGAGAGACTTGTTTTTAGAGAGGTGGATTTTTAAAAGTAGAAGTTCAAATTGTTTGGGAACAGACCTGGATAGTAAAACAGAACTCTGCAGGCAGTCTTTGCAGTAGATTGCAACACCGCCCCCTTTGGCCGTTCTATCTTGTCTGAAAATCTTGTAATTGGGGATGAAAATGTCTGAATTTTTGGTGGTCTTTCTAAGCCAGGATTCAGACACGGCTAAAACATCCGGGTTGGCAGAGTGTGCTAAAGCAGTGAACAAAACAAACTTAGGGAGGAGGCTTCTAATGTTAACATGCATGAAGCCAAGGCTATTACGGTTACAGAAGTCATCAAAAGAGAGCGCCTGGGGAATAGGAGTGGAGCTAGGTACTGCAGGGCCTGGATTCACCTCTACATCACCAGAGGAACAGAGGAGGAGTAGGATAAGGGTACGGCTAAAAGCTATGAGAATTGGTCGCCTAGAGCTACTAGAGCAGAGAGTAAAAGGAAGTTTCTGGGGGCGATAAAATAGTTTAAAGGAATAATGTACAGACAAAGGTATGGTAGGATGTGAATACAGTGGAGGTAAACCTAGGTATTGAGTGATGATGAGAGAGATATTGTCTCTAGAAACATCATTGAAACCAGGTGATGTCATCGCATATGTGGGTGGTGGAACTGAGAGGTTGGATATGGTATAGTGAGCAGGGCTAGAATCTCTACAGTGAAATAAGCCAATAAACACTAACCAGAACAGCAATGGACAAGGCATATTTACATTAAGGAGAGGCATGCTTAATCGAGTGATCAATAAGGGTCCAGTGAGTAGAGGTTGGTTGGGGTCGTGGCGATCCAGACAGCTGGCCGGGTATATGGCTATCGGTAGCAGCATAGGATGGAGGTCTGTTTGTAGATACCTCGTGCGTTTCCGTCGGTAGGTTAGTGGGGTTCCGTGTGGTAGAGGGGATCAATCCAAATTGGCAAAATAGATATAGTGACCCAAGGAAAAAAATAAAATAAATAAATAATAATAATAATAATAGTTGTCCGATATACTTATTCAGATAGCAGCCGATAAGACAGCTAACGATTAGCGGGCCCCAGATGAGCGTTCAGGTAACGTCGGGACGGAGGTGCCAGTTGGATAAATCCCTCAGGCAGATAACGTCGGCAGTCAGTCGCGGCAGTCAGTCGTGAAGGCCCGGAGGGGCTCCGTATCTGCAGCAACAACAAAAGAAACGGGTCCGGATAGGTGACTGTACCCAGGAATGGCTGATGGAACTCCTCAGCTGGCTAGCTCCAGAATGATTTGAGTTTGCTCCGGGGTCGACGTAAGCCAATAGTCACACGGTTTGCAGCTAGCTAGCTGCGAGATCAAGGTGCAAGTGTCCAGAGCCTGCGGCTGGAATCCGGGGAAACTGAGAGAAAAAAAAGTCCCGGAATGCTCCGGTCCGAGTCGCGTTGCACAAAAGTGCCGGTAGATTATCGAGCTAAAGGAATAGCTGATGACCACAAAACGTGGGCAGCTGAAACACCAACGCTAGCCAGCAGACCGGCTAATTTCGGGGCAGCTACAGATTAGCTTCTGGCTAGCTATCGGAGTAGCTTCTGGTTAGCTTTCAGGCTAGCTTCTGAATTAGCCCCTGGCTAGCTTCCACGATGGATTTTCAGATTGAGGTAAATAATACTTTTTTGTAATTGGTGGAGCGGGTTGCAGGAAAGCTTTTGCAGGAAAGCTTTTGCAGGAAAGCTTTTGTAGTTGAGTTCTGGGATAATAAAATAAATAAAAGATATGCGAAGAAAGGTGTAAATATATATATATACAGGACACGACAATACGGAACAGAAAAAGACGTCTGAACTGCTAAGCCACCTTGGGAGGGTTATAGAACAGCTTCCTGTTGAAGACTCAACATAGTGATTTACCTGCTCTGTGATGTTGGGTTATAGAACAGCTTCCTGTTGAAGACTCAACATAGTGATTTACCTGCTCTGTGATGTTGGGTTATAGAACAGCTTCCTGTTGAAGACTCAACATAGTGATTTACCTGCTCTGTGGTGTTGGGTTATAGAACAGCTTCCTGTTGAAGACTCAACATAATGATTTACCTGCTCTGTAATGTTGGGTTATAGAACAGCTTCCTGTTGAAGACTCAACATAGTGATTTACCTGCTCTGTAATGTTGGGTTATAGAACAGCTTCCTGTTGAAGACTCAACATAGTGATTTACCTGCTCTGTGGTGTTGGGTTATAGAACAGCTTCCTGTTGAAGACTCAACATAATGATTTACCTGCTCTGTAATGTTGGGTTATAGAACAGCTTCCTGTTGAAGACTCAACATAGTGATTTACCTGCTCTGTGGTGTTGGGTTATAGAACAGCTTCCTGTTGAAGACTCAACAGACTCTCTCTGAGCATGAACTTTCCCACACATCTCACATTCCTCAGCCGGCCAGCCGCTCTCTATTGGAATATTCTGAATTGTAATAACTTCCGTGGAAACAATTAACAATGAGAGAATGTATTGCGGGA
>NC_092088.1:108605242-108617742 GCF_045679555.1 Salvelinus alpinus
AGTACAGACGGTTTCTACCACCAGGCTAACATGACAGACCTACAGACAGTACAGACGGTTTCTACCACCAGGCTAACATGACAGACCTACAGACACAGTACAGACGGTTTCTACCACCAGGCTAACATGACAGACCTACAGACAGTACAGACGGTTTCTACCACCAGGCTAACATGACAGACCTACAGACAGTACAGACGGTTTCTACCACCAGGCTAACATGACAGACCTACAGACAGTACAGACGGTTTCTACCACCAGGCTAACATGACAGACCTACAGACAGTACAGACGGTTTCTAACACCAGGCTAACATGACAGACCTACAGACAGTACAGACGGTTTCTACCACCAGGCTAACATGACAGACCTACAGACAGTACAGACGGTTTCTACCACCAGGCTAACATGACAGACCTACAGACACAGTACAGACGGTTTCTACCACCAGGCTAACATGACAGACCTACAGACAGTACAGACGGTTTCTACCACCAGGCTAACATGACAGACCTACAGACAGTACAGACGGTTTCTACCACCAGGCTAACATGACAGACCTACAGACAGTACAGACGGTTTCTACCACCAGGCTAACATGACAGACCTACAGACAGTACCTACGGTTTCTACCACCAGGCTAACATGACAGACCTACAGACACAGTACAGACGGTTTCTACCACCAGGCTAACATGACAGACCTACAGACAGTACAGACGGTTTCTACCACCAGGCTAACATGACAGACCTACAGACAGTACAGACGGTTTCTACCACCAGGCTAACATGACAGACCTACAGACAGTACAGACGGTTTCTACCACCAGGCTAACATGACAGACCTACAGACAGTACAGACGGTTTCTACCACCAGGCTAACATGACAGACCTACAGACAGTACAGACGGTTTCTACCACCAGGCTAACATGACAGACCTACAGACAGTACAGACGGTTTCTACTACCAGGCTAACATGACAGACCTACAGACAGTACAGACGGTTTCTACCACCAGGCTAACATGACAGACCTACAGACAGTACAGACGGTTTCTACCACCAGGCTAACATGACAGACCTACAGACAGTACAGACGGTTTCTACCACCAGGCTAACATGACAGACCTACAGACACAGTACAGACGGTTTCTACCACCAGGCTAACATGACAGACCTACAGACAGTACAGACGGTTTCTACCACCAGGCTAACATGACAGACCTACAGACAGTACAGACGGTTTCTACCACCAGGCTAACATGACAGACCTACAGACAGTACAGACGGTTTCTACCACCAGGCTAACATGACAGACCTACAGACAGTACAGACGGTTTCTACCACCAGGCTAACATGACAGACCTACAGACACAGTACAGACGGTTTCTACTACCAGGCTAACATGACAGACCTACAGACAGTACAGACGGTTTCTACCACCAGGCTAACATGACAGACCTACAGACAGTACAGACGGTTTCTCACACGTCCATGAAATGTACCTCTAATATTCTGGCACCATGAGACCCGTATAAAAGACAAGGTAATACAGTAAGAAATGGTTCTGCTGTTTTTGGCTGCCAGACATTTTCCATGAAACACGAGAGAATAAAGCCCCTTTGAGTTGAATTGAGAGAAAAGAGAGAGAGGGTGTCACGACTTCCGCCAAAGTTGGTCCCTCTCCTTGTTCGGGCGGCGTTCGGCGGTCGACGTCACCGGCCTTCTAGCCATCGCCGATCCACTTTTCATTTTCCATTTGTTTTGTCTTTGTCTTACACACCTGGTTTTAATCCCCCAATTACTTGTTCATTATTTAACCCTCTGTTCCCCCATGCTTGTTTGTGAGTAATTGTGTATTGTATTGTGGTCCGTATTGTGTGGCCTTGTATTTATACGACGTGTATTGTGATATATTTGAGTAAAATTGCTTTCATTACTCGTATCTGCTTGTGCCTGACTCATCTCACCGGCTCCACCTCCTCAGTGTCCTACTAGAGACCAGCCAGTAGGAGGCTCCACCTCCTCAGTGTCCTACTAGAGACCAGCCAGTAGGAGGCTCCACCTCCTCAGTGTCCTACTAGAGACCAGCCAGTAGGAGGCTCCACCTCCTCAGTGTCCTACTAGAGACCAGCCAGTAGGAGGCTCCACCTCCTCAGTGTCCTACTAGAGACCAGCCAGTAGGAGGCTCCACCTCCTCAGTGTCCTACTAGAGTCCAGCCAGTAGGAGACTCCACCTCCTCAGTGTCCTACTAGAGACCAGCCAGTAGGAGGTTCCACCTCTTCAGTGTCCTGCTAGAGACCAGCCAGTAGGAGGCTCCACCTCCTCAGTGTCCTAATAGAGACCAGCCAGTAGGAGGCTCCACCTCCTCAGTGTCCTACTAGAGACCAGCCAGTAGGAGGCTCCACCTCCTCAGTGTCCTACTAGAGACCAGCCAGTAGGAGACTCCACCTCCTCAGTGTCCTACTAGAGACCAGCCAGTAGAAGGTTCCACCTCCTCAGTGTCCTACCAGAGACCAGCCAGTAGGAGGTTCCACCTCCTCGGTGTCCTACTAGAGACCAGCCAGTAGGAGGCTCCACCTCCTCAGTGTCCTACTAGAGACCAGCCAGTAGGAGGTTCCACCTCCTCAGTGTCCTACTAGAGACCAGCCAGTAGGAGGTTCCACCTCCTCAGTGTCCTACTAGAGACCAGCCAGTAGGAGGTTCCACCTCCTCAGTGTCCTACTAGAGACCAGCCAGTAGGAGGCTCCACCTCCTCAGTGTCCTACTAGAGACCAGCCAGTAGGAGGTTCCACCTCCTCAGTGTCCTACTAGAGACCAGCCAGTAGGAGGTTCCACCTCCTCAGTGTCCTACTAGAGACCAGCCAGTAGGAGGTTCCACCTCCTCAGTGTCCTACTAGAGACCAGCCAGGAGGAGGCTCCACCTCCTCAGTGTCCTACTAGAGACCAGCCAGTAGGAGGCTCCATCTCCTCAGTGTCCTACTAGAGACCAGCCAGTAGGAGGCATTCATGGCTTCAGCAATCATGGTTTCAGAACAATAATGTGAAAGTCCTTGAGTGGCCCAGACTTGAATACCATTGAAAATCGGTGGAAAGACTTGAAGATTGCTGTTTATTTCCGCTCCCCATCGAACTTAACAGAGCCTGAGAAAGTCTGCAAGGAAGAATGGTAGAATATCCAGATGTGCAAAGCTGATGCAGACATACATACAGTACAAAAGACGACTCAAAGCTGTAATCGCCGCCAAAGGTGCTTCTACAAAGTAAGGACTTAGGGGTGTGAATATTTATGTAAACTAGATATTTCTGTATTTAATTTTCAATACATTTGCAAACATGTTTTCCCTTTTTCATTATGGGGTATTGTGTGTAAATGGGTGACAGAAAATATATATTGAATCCATTTTGAATTCAGGTTGTAACACAGTGTGGAATAAGTCAATACGTTCTGAAGACACGCTAGGTAACAGGACTCCATTTGGGATGCAGACTAAGTGTTCTAGTCACGGCTAAATGTGGAATAAGTCAATACGTTCTGAAGACACGCTAGGTAACAGGATCCCATTTGGGATGCGGACTAAGTGTTCTAGTCACGGCTAAATGTGGAATAAGTCAATACGTTCTGAAGGCACGCTAGGTAACAGGACCCCATTTGGGATGCAGACTAAGTGTTCTAGTCACGGCTAAATGTGGAAATAAAAATGTGATCACATTAATTATTTTATTTGAATAAAAGACTGTAGCCCTGTGTTACGTTATAAAATAGTTTATTACTCATTTAAGAAACGTTACGTAGCAACCTTGAGTGTTACACCAAACATTGTTGGAGCAAATATCCAATCCACATTACCCCGAACTGACATGTGGTTTTCCTTTCCAACACACATCTGAAATATGGACGACCCACGGTAAGATTGTGTTGCTAGGGAACTATTCAATCACAAATGGTCACCACATTTTCAAGGAAAGTCTAAAACAACATACATTTTCATTTTGTTTCATGGGTTTATTGATGACATGGAAACATGGACATGTGGGAATCTTGGCTTGGATTGTTTGATTTACGGATTCCTTTTTGAAGTACGGAAATCCAGTTACAGGTTTTGATTGAATACCGCCCTCCGTTTTCTTCAAACCAAACCTTTTGTGCTGACAACATTTTGTCAAAATGTTTTGTATAATTTCAGAAAAACAGTTTCAAATGATTGTCGTCTTCGCAGTCTTCTTTAACATGTCAGATTCAGAGAACCAGTCAGTAAGGACCAGTCAGTAAGGACCAGGCGTCCTCTGGTTGAACCAGTCAGTAAGGACCAGTCAGTAAGGACCAGGCGTCCTCTGGTTGAACCAGTCAGTAAGGACCAGGCGTCCTCTGGTTG
The DNA here is from genome assembly GCF_045679555.1 of Salvelinus alpinus. Classification (NCBI taxonomy): domain Eukaryota; kingdom Metazoa; phylum Chordata; class Actinopteri; order Salmoniformes; family Salmonidae; genus Salvelinus; species Salvelinus alpinus. The sequence goes on from NC_092088.1 coordinate 108,609,618, forward strand.
AACCAGTCAGTAAGGACCAGGCGTCCTCTTGTTGAACCAGTCAGTAAGGACCAGGCGTCCTCTGGTTGAACCAGTCAGTAAGGACCAGTCAGTAAGGACCAGGCATCCTCTGGTTGAACCAGTCAGTAAGGACCAGGCGTCCTCTGGTTGAACCAGTCAGTAAGGACCAGGCGTCCTCTGGTTGAACCAGTCAGTAAGGACCAGTCAGTAAGAACCAATCAGTAAGGACCAGGCGTCCTCTGGTTGAACCAGTCAGTAAGGACCAGTCAGTAAGGACTAGGCGTCCTCTGGTTGAACCAGTCAGTAAGGTCCAGTCAGTAAGGACCAGGCGTCCTCTGGTTGAACCAGTCAGTAAGGACCAGGCGTCCTCTGGTTGAACCAGTCAGTAAGGACCAGTCAGTAAGGACCAGGCGTCCTCTGGTTGAACCAGTCAGTAAGGACCAGTCAGTTAGAACCAATCAGAAAGGACTTGGTTTGTGTGCTTAACTAAGTGCTCCTCAAGTCTTAATGTGTTCCGGCTGAGTCTTTAATAACTGTGGCCAAGCTCCTGAAATATTTCCTCTGAGTTTACATAGATCACAATGAAATACCTGCAGAAAATAAAGTCAGTTTCTGACTCTGAAAGTAGTCCTTGATATTGCACCACATCCTCCTCCTCCACCCCCTCTTCCTCTTCCTCCTCTCCCTCCTCCTCCCCCTCCTCCTCTTCCTCCTCTCCCTCCTCCTCCTCCTCCTCTCCCTCCTCCTCTCCAACACCCAGTCAACAGTTACAGTAGCCAGTGAATATAACACAAAGTGTTGCAGCTAATAATCCTTTTTGTTTTTGTATGTACAAGCACCTCTGTCATTTATTTAACACATTCCACACTGCATTGGCCATCCCAGTTGGCCCAGTTGGCCCAGTTATCCCAGTTGGCCCAGTTAACCCAGTTGGCCCAGTTGGCCCAGTTGTCCCAGTTAACCCAGTTGGCCCAGTTAACCCAGTTGGCCCAGGTAACCCAGTTATCCCAGTTGGCCCAGGTAACCCAGTTATCCCAGTTATCCCAGTTGGCCCAGGTAACCCAGTTATCCCAGTTATCCCAGTTGGCCCAGGTAACCCAGTTGGCCCAGTTAACCCAGTTGGCCCAGGTAACCCACTTGGCCCACTTGGCCCAGGTAACCCAGTTGGCCCACTTGGCCCAGTTAACCCAGTTGGCCCAGTTAACCCAGGTAACCCAGAGGAGGAGAGCTGTGGGGGGCTGAAGGGAGGGTTAGGATAGTTTGGTGTTGGGGTGGACAGAAGAGAGCTGTGAGGGGCTGAAGTCTGGGTGTTGCTGTGTGTTGAGGGCAGACATGGAAGACATGGGGTGTAGACCATGATGCAACAGTTCCCCATACAAGGCTCCCATAGGGTGCCGGTACATGTGGGCGGGGCTGTGGGCCTGTCTTTGCATCATGAAGGAGTGGAAAGCGAAGGGCGGGACCAGAGGAGAGAGGCCGGCCTGGTTCTTCAGGTACTGGTACCCCAGGGGCCTGTGGTGGCCCAGGCCCTCACACATATCCTGGATCTGAGAGATGAAGGCCTCTGGGTAGAGGCCCCCGGGGGACACGGGGGAGGAGTGGAGGGGGAACGTGTGTCCTTCCACGAAGGAGTTGATGTGTAGGTGGAGGCTGTGGACCAGGGCTGGCTGGGGGTCGGCTGGCACCACCCCCTCCAGCGCTGGGGTCCTGACCTTCCGCTCCGAGTGGCCCTCCCTGTCTCTGTCCCTGATTGTACAGGAGGAGGAGGAAGAGGAGGAGTGCATGGGAGTGACAGCTCTGATCTTCCTCTCTGGGGGCCCGTTCTCCCGCTCCTCCAGACTCCTCTTCAGCGGGCGCGCCGTGCGCACGTTGTTCTGGGGTCTGGACGTGTTCTTGGTGCCTAGGATGGGTCTGTTTAGCTCCTCCATCTTGTGTCCCAGCCCCTGGTCCTCCCATCCTCCTCTCTGGCCGTTCAGTGTCTTCTCCCTGGGGTTAGGCTGGGGGTCTGCAGGCTGTTTGGGGCTGGAGGACATGGTCATGGGGGGGACTCTACAGAACCTCCCAGTATCCTGGAGGGGCATGAGGGGGTGGTCGTGAAGGGAGGGGGTGGCAGTGGAGGGGGTAGGTTTGTGAGGAGAGGACTTGGGAAGACTTAAGTCTGTCGGTTGGTCTTCTGAGGTTGTCTGTACGAGAGACGTCATGTCTCTTAGTGTGTGAGGGGTCAGGTTGGGGGTCAGGGGGTTTATACGGGCACAGTAGCCCCTCAGACCCACCGTGTCGGGGTGTTTAGAGGAAGGGAACCCCGGCCCTCCTGGGCCAGGCGTGGCCTCACAGTCCCTGGGTAAGGCTGTCTCCCTCTCCCAGCTGCTGATGAACTGGCTGAGGTGCTCCTGGTTGAGGCTGAGGTGTGTCTCTGTATGGTTGTACAAACTGTGGAGGTTCTGGAGGTAGGGAGGGGAGGAGAAGTCAGGCAGGAATCTGGGAATGTGGCCAGGCTGGGGCGTCTCAGGACTTAGTAGGTAAGGGTCATAGGTAGAGTTAGGGTGGGGCTGGGGATGGTGGGGGTCAGGACTTAGTAGGTAGGGGTCATAGGTAGAGTTAGGGTGGGGCTGGGGATGGTGTATAGTCTGGGGGGGTGGATGGGTCAGGTCACAGGAAGAGTAGGGTTCCCCTGGTTTGTTTAGGTTCCTGTTCAGGCCCTCCCTCCTGTCCCCTCTCTCGTGGAACAGCGGCTTGAAGCTCTGGGCATGCTGGATGACAGACGGACGTTTGACCACAGCTGTGTCTGTGCTGCAGGAACCCTGACAGCCTGCTATTGGCTGACTGGCCGACTCCTCTGCGTTGCCATTAGCCAGGCTTGTGTTGATGAGGGGCGGGGGCGGGCCAAAGGCGTAGTGATTGGGCAGAGATGGCCCGGAGGCGGTCCCATTGACCTGAGAGAGCAGCTTCTTCTTGGCTAGATCAGACATGGTGCCTGGGTGGTTGGTAACAGAGTTGGTGCAAGGGTTGGTGCCAGGTTTGGTGTCTGGATGGTTGGTGCCAGGACTGGTGCATGGATGGTTGGTACATGGATGGTTGGTGCCAGGGTGGTTGGTGCCAGGGTGATTGGTGCCAGGGTGGTTGGTGCCAGGGTGATTGGTGCCAGGGTGATTGGTGCCAGGGTGTTTGATGCCAGGTTGATTGGTGCCAGGGTGATTGGTGCCAGGTCCAGGATGGGCTCTGCCTGGGTAGAGTATAGTAGAGTATCTGTAACAGGAGTGGTCCTGTCCAGGGAGCTGTGCTCTGTCTGTGGTGTCCTCTGGAGCCTTGGGGGACTGTAGGGACCTCTGCCGAATGGGGAGCACCATCCCCACTATGCCCACCATGCCAGGGGTAGGGCCCTGGGGCTCCTCAGGCAACCCAGACTGGTCCAGCCTGGCCTGGGGACATGGGTTGGCATAGTCAGGCAGCTCCTTCTGCCATTGGTCCTGAGGGTGGTTTATTGGAGTGGGAGTGTCTACAGAGAAGATGTCGAGTGTAGCGGTGTCTGAAGGTGGTTTCTGGTTGTTCTGAACTCCTTGGTGTAGAACCCTCTCCTTGATGCAGTTCTGGTCGTTCTCCCAGGGAACTCCTTGGTGTAGAACCCTCTCCTTGATGCAGTTCTGGTTGTTCTCCCAGGGACCTCCTTGGTGTAGAACCCTCTCCTTGATGCAGTTCTGGTTGTTCTCCCAGGGACCTCCTTGGTGTAGAACCCTCTCCTTGATGCAGACCGCTACTGACTCCTCCTCCTCACTGGTGCTCCTGCTCACCTCACCAGCCGGCAGGGGTAGGGACTGGGAAGGCTGCATCTCCTGCTTCACCTTGACTTCCTCCTCCTCACTGGTCCTCCTGCTCACCTCACCAGCCGGCAGGGGTAGGGACTGGGAAGGCTGCACCTCCTGCTTCACCTTGACTCCCTCCTCCTCCTCCGGACTCCTGTCCTTCTCCTCACACTCCTGCAACAAAACAGACACACAGGACAGTCAGGAACCAGACAGACAACAGACACAGAGGACAGTTAGGAACCAGACAGACAATAGACACAGAGGACAGTTAGGAACCAGGCAGACAACAGACACAGAGGACAGTTAGGAACCAGACAGACAACAGACACAGAGGATAGTTAGGAGCCAGGCAGACAACAGACACAGAGGACAGTTAGGAACCAGGCAGACAACAGACACAGAAGACAGTTAGGAACCAGACAGACAACAGACACAGAGGATAGTTAGGAGCCAGGCAGACAACAGACACAGAGGACAGTTAGGAACCAGGCAGACAACAGACACAGAAGACAGTTAGGAACCAGACAGACAACAGACACAGAGGATAGTTAGGAGCCAGGCAGACAACAGACACAGAGGATAGTTAGGAGCCAGACAGACAACAGACACAGAGGATAGTTAGGAACCAGACAGACAACAGACACAGAGGATAGTTAGGAACCAGACAGACAACAGACACAGAGGATAGTTAGGAGCCAGACAGACAACAGACACAGAGGACAGTTAGGAACCAGACAGACAACAGACACAGAAGACAGTTAGGGACCAGACAGACAACAGACACAGAGGATAGTTAGGAGCCAGACAGACAACAGACACAGAGGATAGTTAGGAGCCAGGCAGACAACAGACACAGAGGATAGTTAGGAGCCAGGCAGACAACAGACAGACAGACAGACAGACAGACAGACAGAGAGAGAGAGAGAGAGAGAGAGAATTAGACTGACTGGTGAGAGTTCCAGGCCTTTAGCACAGGGGTCCTGTTCAGTCCTGGGGGGTTGGGGGTCTAGTGGGTGTTGCTCCTCTTTGGGGCACTGCGTCACCGTGGGAACCTTGGTCTTGGGGACCCCCTGCTGGGTGGTCAGGTCTTTACGGGGTTTGGATAGTGGGAGGGGCTTATCTTCCTCTCCTTTAGTGAACCTCTCATAGGGCAGGATCAGCCTGGGGAGAGAGACAGTTATTATCAAGCAATTATTTAATAACGGCCATTAAACATCAACAGTTGTTACATGTTTAATATAGAGACAGTACCTTTCATAATGTCGCCTGGTGCAGGTTGCAGCACTCGTGCTTCCTGGGTTTCCTCCTAACTCGTCATATACGTGTTTCCACTGTCGGCGCGATGTGATCTGATGACACAGGGGGACAATGACAGGGTTAGAAAACAGTTGGACCTGTCAAATAGCATAGCTAGCATATTAGGGTCTCCCTCTCCAGTCTATTACACCACACTATAATGGTCTGTTACACCATACTATAATGGTCTGTTACACCATACTATAATGGTCTGTTACACCATACTATAATGGTCCTTTACTGCCTCTAGTCTGTTACACCACACTATAATGGTCTGTTACACCATACTATAATGGTCTGTTACACCACACTATAATGGTCTGTTACACCATACTATAATGGTCTGTTACACCACACTATAATGGTCTGTTACACCATACTATAATGGTCCTTTACTGCCTCTAGTCTGTTACACCATACTATAATGGTCTGTTACACCATACTATAATGGTCTGTTACACCATACTATAATGGTCTGTTACACCATACTATAATGGTCTGTTACACCATACTATAATGGTCTGTTACACCATACTATAATGGTCTGTTACACCATACTATAATGGTCTGTTACACCATACTATAATGGTCCTTTACTGTCTCTAGTCTGTTACACCATACTATAATGGTCTGTTACACCATACTATAATGGTCTGTTACACCATACTATAATGGTCTGTTACACCATACTATAATGGTCTGTTACACCATACTATAATGGTCTGTTACACCATACTATAATGGTCCTTTACTGTCTCTAGTCTGTTACACCACACTATAATGGTCCTTTACTGTCTCTAGTCTGTTACACCAAACTATAATGGTCTGTTACACCAAACTATAATGGTCTGTTACACCACACTATAATGGTCTGTTACACCATACTATAATGGTCTGTTACACCATACTATAATGGTCTGTTACTGTCTCTAGTCTGTTACACCACTCTATAATGGTCCTTTACTGTCTCTAGTCTGTTACACCATACTATAATGGTCTGTTACACCACACTATAATGGTCTGTTACACCATACTGTAATGGTCCTTTACTCTCTCTAGTCTGTTACACCACACTATAATGGTCTGTTACACCATACTATAATGGTCCTTTACTCTCTCTAGTCTGTTATACCATACTATAATGGTCTGTTACACCATACTATAATGGTCTGTTACACCACACTATAATGGTCTGTTACACCATACTATAATGGTCTGTTACACCATACTATAATGGTCCTTTACTGTCTCTAGTCTGTTACACCATACTATAATGGTTCCTTACGGTCTCCAGTCTGTTACACCACACTATAATGGTCTGTTACACCACACTATAATGGTCTGTTACACCATACTATAATGGTCCTTTACTGCCTCTAGTCTGTTACACCACACTATAATGGTCTGTTACACCATACTATAATGGTCTGTTACACCATACTATAATGGTCTGTTACACCACACTATAATGGTCTGTTACACCATACTATAATGGTCCTTTACTGCCTCTAGTCTGTTACACCACACTATAATGGTCTGTTACACCATACTATAATGGTCTGTTACACCATACTATAATGGTCTGTTACACCATACTATAATGGTCCTTTACTGTCTCTAGTCTGTTACACCATACTATAATGGTCTGTTACACCACACTATAATGGTCTGTTACACCATACTATAATGGTCCTTTACTGCCTCTAGTCTGTTACACCACACTATAATGGTCTGTTACACCATACTATAATGGTCCTTTACTGCCTCTAGTCTGTTACACCATACTATAATGGTCTGTTACACCATACTATAATGGTCTGTTACAACATACTATAATGGTCTGTTACACCATACTATAATGGTCTGTTACACCATACTATAATGGTCCTTTACTGCCTATAGTCTGTTACACCACACTATAATGGTCTGTTACACCATACTATAATGGTCCTTTACTGCCTCTAGTCTGTTACACCATACTATAATGGTCTGTTACACCATACTATAATGGTCTGTTACACCATACTATACATTTACATTTACATTTAAGTCATTTAGCAGACGCTCTTATCCAGAGCGACTTACAAATTGGTATAATGGTCTGTTACACCATACTATAATGGTCTGTTACACCACACTATAATGGTCTGTTACACCATACTATAATGGTCCTTTACTGCCTCTAGTCTGTTACACCACACTATAATGGTCTGTTACACCATACTATAATGGTCATTTACTGCCTCTAGTCTGTTACACCATACTATAATGGTCTGTTACACCATACTATAATGGTCTGTTACACCATACTATAATGGTCTGTTACACCATACTATAATGGTCTGTTACACCATACTATAATGGTCTGTTACACCATACTATAACGGTCTGTTACACCACACTATAATGGTCTGTTACACCATACTATAATGGTCCTTTACTGCCTCTAGTCTGTTACACCATACTATAATGGTCTGTTACACCATACTATAATGGTCTGTTACACCATACTATAATGGTCTGTTACACCATACTATAATGGTCTGTTACACCATACTATAATGGTCTGTTACACCATACTATAATGGTCTGTTACACCATACTATAATGGTCTGTTACACCACACTATAATGGTCCTTTACTGCCTCTAGTCTGTTACACCACACTATAATGGTCTGTTACACCATACTATAATGGTCCTTTACTGCCTCTAGTCTGTTACACCATACTATAATGGTCTGTTACACCACACTATAATGGTCTGTTACACCATACTATAATGGTCTGTTACACCATACTATAATGGTCTGTTACACCATACTATAATGGTCTGTTACACCATACTATAACGGTCTGTTACACCACACTATAATGGTCTGTTACACCATACTATAATGGTCCTTTACTGCCTCTAGTCTGTTACACCATACTATAATGGTCTGTTACACCATACTATAATGGTCTGTTACACCATACTATAATGGTCTGTTACACCACACTATAATGGTCTGTTACACCATACTATA
>NC_092088.1:108622742-108762742 GCF_045679555.1 Salvelinus alpinus
GGGAAGAGGTGGACATGAGGGAAGAGATGGACATGAGGGAAGAGATGGACATGAGGGCAGAGAAGGACATGAGGGAAGAGGTGGACATGAGGGAAGAGATGGACATGAGGGAAGAGAAGGACATGAGGGCAGAGAAGGACATGAGGACAGAGACGGACATGAGAACAGAGAAGGACATGAGGACAGAGGTGGACATGAGGGAAGAGGTGGACATGAGGGAAGAGGTGGACATGAGGGAAGAGGTGGACATGAGGGAAGAGAAGAACATGAGGGCAGAGAAGGACATGAGGGAAGAGAAGGACATGAGGGAAGAGAACGCCATGAGGGAAGAGAAGGACATGAGGGAAGAGAAGGACATGAGGGAAGAGGTGGACATGAGGGAAGAGAAGGACATGAGGGAAGAGAAGGACATGAGAACAGAGAAGGACATGAGGGAAGAGGTGGACATGAGGGAAGAGATGGACATGAGGGCAGAGAAGGACATGAGGGAAGAGGTGGACATGAGGGAAGAGATGGACATGAGGGAAGAGAAGGACATGAGGGCAGAGAAGGACATGAGGACAGAGACGGACATGAGAACAGAGAAGGACATGAGGACAGAGGTGGACATGAGGGAAGAGGTGGACATGAGGGAAGAGGTGGACATGAGGGAAGAGAAGGACATGAGGGCAGAGAAGGACATGAGGGAAGAGAAGGACATGAGGGAAGAGAAGGACATGAGGGAAGAGAAGGACATGAGGGAAGAGAAGGACATGAGGGAAGAGGTGGACATGAGGGAAGAGAAGGACATGAGGGAAGAGAAGGACATGAGAACAGAGAAGGACATGAGGGAAGAGGTGGACATGAGGGAAGAGGTGGACATGAGGGAAGAGAAGGACATGAGAACAGAGAAGAACATGAAGGAAGAGAAGGACATGAGGGAAGAGAAGGACATGAGGGCAGAGATGGACATGAGGGCAGAGATGGACATGAGGACAGAGAAGAACATGAAGGAAGAGAAGGACATGAGGGAAGAGAAGGACATGAGGGAAGAGATGGACATGAGGGAAGAGATGGACATGAGGGAAGAGAAGGACATGAGGGAAGAGAAGGACATGAGGACAGAGATGGACATGAGGACAGAGACGGACATGAGAACAGAGAAGGACATGAGGGAAGAGAAAGACATGAGGGAAGAGAAGGAACATGAGGGAAGAGAAGGACATGAGGGAAGAGATGGACATGAGGGAAGAGATGGACATGAGGACAGAGAAGGACATGAGGACAGAGGTGGACATGAGGACAGAGGTGGACATGAGGGAAGAGAAGGACATGAGGGAAGAGAAGGACATGAGGGAAGAGAAGGACATGAGGGAAGAGGTGGACATGAGGGAAGAGGTGGACATGAGGGAAGAGGTGGACATGAGAACAGAGAAGGACATGAGGGAAGAGATGGACATGAGGGAAGAGAAGGACATGAGGGAAGAGAAGGACATGAGAACAGAGAAGAACATGAAGGAAGAGAAGGACATGAGGGAAGAGAAGAACATGAGGGCAGAGATGGACATGAGGACAGAGAAGAACATGAGGGAAGAGATGGACATGAGGGAAGAGAAGGACATGAGGGCAGAGAAGGACATGAGGACAGAGACGGACATGAGAACAGAGAAGGACATGAGGACAGAGGTGGACATGAGGGAAGAGAAGGACATGAGGGAAGAGAAGGACATGAGGGAAGAGAAGGACATGAGGGAAGAGAAGGACATGAGGGAAGAGAAGGACATGAGGGAAGAGAAGGACATGAGGGAAGAGAAGGACATGAGGGAAGAGAAGGACATGAGGGAAGAGGTGGACATGAGGGAAGAGAAGGACATGAGGGAAGAGAAGGACATGAGAACAGAGAAGGACATGAGGGAAGAGATGGACATGAGGGAAGAGGTGGACATGAGGGAAGAGAAGGACATGAGAACAGAGAAGAACATGAAGGAAGAGAAGGACATGAGGGAAGAGAAGGACATGAGGGCAGAGATGGACATGAGGGCAGAGATGGACATGAGGACAGAGAAGAACATGAAGGAAGAGAAGGACATGAGGGAAGAGAAGGACATGAGGGAAGAGATGGACATGAGGGAAGAGATGGACATGAGGGAAGAGAAGGACATGAGGGAAGAGAAGGACATGAGGACAGAGATGGACATGAGGACAGAGACGGACATGAGGGAAGAGAAGGACATGAGAACAGAGAAGGACATGAGGGAAGAGAAAGACATGAGGGAAGAGAAGGACATGAGGGAAGAGAAGGACATGAGGGAAGAGATGGACATGAGGGAAGAGATGGACATGAGGACAGAGAAGGACATGAGGACAGAGGTGGACATGAGGACAGAGGTGGACATGAGGGAAGAGAAGGACATGAGGGAAGAGAAGGACATGAGGGAAGAGAAGGACATGAGGGAAAAGGTGGACATGAGGGAAGAGGTGGACATGAGGGAAGAGGTGGACATGAGAACAGAGAAGGACATGAGGGAAGAGATGGACATGAGGGAAGAGAAGGACATGAGGGAAGAGAAGGACATGAGAACAGAGAAGAACATGAAGGAAGAGAAGGACATGAGGGAAGAGAAGAGAACAGAGAAGGACATGAGGGAAGAGAAGGACATGAGGGAAGAGAAGGACATGAGGGAAGAGAAGGACATGAGGGAAGAGATGGACATGAGGGAAGAGATGGACATGAGGACAGAGAAGGACATGAGGACAGAGGTGGACATGAGGACAGAGGGGGACATGAGGGAAGAGAAGGACATGAGGGAAGAGAAGGACATGAGGGAAGAGAAGGACATGAGGGAAAAGGTGGACATGAGGGAAGAGGTGGACATGAGGGAAGAGGTGGACATGAGAACAGAGAAGGACATGAGGGAAGAGATGGACATGAGGGAAGAGAAGGACATGAGGGAAGAGAAGGACATGAGAACAGAGAAGAACATGAAGGAAGAGAAGGACATGAGGGAAGAGAAGGACATGAGGGCAGAGATGGACATGAGGACAGAGAAAAACATGAAGGAAGAGAAGGACATGAGGGAAGAGAAGGACATGAGGGCAGAGAAGGACATGAGGACAGAGATGGACATGAGGGCAGAGATGGACATGAGGGAAGAGGTGGACATGAGGGAAGAGAAGGACATGAGGGAAGAGAAGGACATGAGGGAAGAGAAGGACATGAGGGCAGAGATGGACATGAGGGAAGAGAAAGACACGAGGGAAGAGAAGGACATGAGAACAGAGAAGGACATGAGGGAAGAGAAGGACATGAGGGAAGAGATGGACATGAGGGAAGAGATGGACATGAGGGAAGAGGTGGACATGAGGGAAGAGAAGGACATGAGGGCAGAGAATGACATGAGGGCAGAGATGGACATGAGGGCAGAGATGGACATGAGGGCAGAGATGGACATGAGGGAAGAGGTGGACATGAGGGAAGAGAAGAACATGAGGGAAGAGAAGGACATGAGGGCAGAGAAGGACATGAGGGAAGAGAAGGACATGAGGGAAGAGAAGGACATGAGGGAAGAGATGGACATGAGGGAAGAGAAGAACATGAGGGAAGAGATGGACATGAGGGAAGAGATGGACATGAGGGAAGAGATGGACATGAGGGAAGAGAAGGACATGAGGGAAGAGATGGACATGAGGGAAGAGATGGACATGAGGGAAGAGATGGACATGAGGGAAGAGAAGTACATGAGGGAAGAGAAGGACATGAGGGAAGAGATGGACATGAGGGAAGAGATGGACATGAGGGAAGAGGTGGACATGAGGGCAGAGATGGACATGAGGGCAGAGAAGGACATGAGGGAAGAGAAGGACATGAGGGAAGAGATGGACATGAGGGAAGAGATGGACATGAGGGAAGAGAAGGACATGAGGGAAGAGAAGGACATGAGGGAAGAGAAGGACATGAGGGCAGAGAATGACATGAGGGAAGAGATGGACATGAGGGAAGAGATGGACATGAGGGAAGAGAAGGACATGAGGGAAGAGAAGGACATGAGGGAAGAGATGGACATGAGGGAAGAGATGGACATGAGGGAAGAGAAGGACATGAGGGAAGAGAAGGACATGAGGGAAGAGAAGGACATGAGGGCAGAGAATGACATGAGGGCAGAGATGGACATGAGGGCAGAGATGGACATGAGGGCAGAGAAGGACATGAGGGAAGAGAAGGACATGAGGGAAGAGAAGGACATGAGGGAAGAGATGGACATGAGGGAAGAGAAGAACATGAGGGAAGAGATGGACATGAGGGAAGAGAAGGACATGAGGGCAGAGATGGACATGAGGGAAGAGGTGGACATGAGGGAAGAGATGGACATGAGGGAAGAGAAGGACATGAGGGCAGAGAAGGACATGAGGACAGAGACGGACATGAGAACAGAGAAGGACATGAGGACAGAGGTGGACATGAGGGAAGAGGTGGACATGAGGGAAGAGGTGGACATGAGGGAAGAGAAGGACATGAGGGCAGAGAAGGACATGAGGGAAGAGAAGGACATGAGGGAAGAGAAGGACATGAGGGAAGAGAAGGACATGAGGGAAGAGAAGGACATGAGGGAAGAGGTGGACATGAGGGAAGAGAAGGACATGAGGGAAGAGAAGGACATGAGAACAGAGAAGGACATGAGGGAAGAGATGGACATGAGGGAAGAGGTGGACATGAGGGAAGAGAAGGACATGAGAACAGAGAAGAACATGAAGGAAGAGAAGGACATGAGGGAAGAGAAGGACATGAGGGCAGAGATGGACATGCGGGCAGAGATGGACATGAGGACAGAGAAGAACATGAAGGAAGAGAAGGACATGAGGGAAGAGAAGGACATGAGGGAAGAGATGGACATGAGGGAAGAGATGGACATGAGGGAAGAGAAGGACATGAGGGAAGAGAAGGACATGAGGACAGAGATGGACATGAGGACAGAGACGGACATGAGAACAGAGAAGGACATGAGGGAAGAGAAAGACATGAGGGAAGAGAAGGAACATGAGGGAAGAGAAGGACATGAGGGAAGAGATGGACATGAGGGAAGAGATGGACATGAGGACAGAGAAGGACATGAGGACAGAGGTGGACATGAGGACAGAGGTGGACATGAGGGAAGAGAAGGACATGAGGGAAGAGAAGGACATGAGGGAAGAGAAGGACATGAGGGAAGAGGTGGACATGAGGGAAGAGGTGGACATGAGGGAAGAGGTGGACATGAGAACAGAGAAGGACATGAGGGAAGAGATGGACATGAGGGAAGAGAAGGACATGAGGGAAGAGAAGGACATGAGAACAGAGAAGAACATGAAGGAAGAGAAGGACATGAGGGAAGAGAAGAACATGAGGGCAGAGATGGACATGAGGACAGAGAAGAACATGAGGGAAGAGATGGACATGAGGGAAGAGAAGGACATGAGGGCAGAGAAGGACATGAGGACAGAGACGGACATGAGAACAGAGAAGGACATGAGGACAGAGGTGGACATGAGGGAAGAGGTGGACATGAGGGAAGAGGTGGACATGAGGGAAGAGAAGGACATGAGGGCAGAGAAGGACATGAGGGAAGAGAAGGACATGAGGGAAGAGAAGGACATGAGGGAAGAGAAGGACATGAGGGAAGAGAAGGACATGAGGGAAGAGGTGGACATGAGGGCAGAGAAGGACATGAGGGCAGAGAATGACATGAGGGCAGAGATGGACATGAGGGCAGAGATGGACATGAGGGCAGAGAAGGACATGAGGGAAGAGAAGGACATGAGGGAAGAGAAGGACATGAGGGAAGAGATGGACATGAGGGAAGAGAAGAACATGAGGGAAGAGATGGACATGAGGGAAGAGATGGACATGAGGGAAGAGATGGACATGAGGGAAGAGAAGGACATGAGGGAAGAGATGGACATGAGGGAAGAGAAGGACATGAGGGCAGAGATGGACATGAGGGAAGAGGTGGACATGAGGGAAGAGATGGACATGAGGGAAGAGAAGGACATGAGGGCAGAGAAGGACATGAGGACAGAGACGGACATGAGAACAGAGAAGGACATGAGGACAGAGGTGGACATGAGGGAAGAGGTGGACATGAGGGAAGAGGTGGACATGAGGGAAGAGAAGGACATGAGGGCAGAGAAGGACATGAGGGAAGAGAAGGACATGAGGGAAGAGAAGGACATGAGGGAAGAGAAGGACATGAGGGAAGAGAAGGACATGAGGGAAGAGGTGGACATGAGGGAAGAGAAGGACATGAGGGAAGAGAAGGACATGAGGGCAGAGAATGACATGAGGGCAGAGATGGACATGAGGGCAGAGATGGACATGAGGGAAGAGGTGGACATGAGGGAAGAGAAGGACATGAGGGAAGAGAAGGACATGAGGGAAGAGAAGGACATGAGGGCAGAGAAGGACATGAGGGAAGAGAAGGACATGAGGGAAGAGAAGGACATGAGGGAAGAGATGGACATGAGGGAAGAGAAGAACATGAGGGAAGAGATGGACATGAGGGAAGAGATGGACATGAGGGAAGAGATGGACATGAGGGAAGAGAAGGACATGAGGGAAGAGATGGACATGAGGGAAGAGATGGACATGAGGGAAGAGAAGTACATGAGGGAAGAGAAGGACATGAGGGAAGAGATGGACATGAGGGAAGAGATGGACATGAGGGAAGAGGTGGACATGAGGGCAGAGATGGACATGAGGGCAGAGAAGGACATGAGGGAAGAGAAGGACATGAGGGAAGAGATGGACATGAGGGAAGAGATGGACATGAGGGAAGAGAAGGACATGAGGGAAGAGAAGGACATGAGGGAAGAGAAGGACATGAGGGCAGAGAATGACATGAGGGAAGAGATGGACATGAGGGAAGAGATGGACATGAGGGAAGAGAAGGACATGAGGGAAGAGAAGGACATGAGGGAAGAGAGGGACATGAGGGAAGAGATGGACATGAGGGAAGAGAAGGACATGAGGGAAGAGAAGGACATGAGGGAAGAGAAGGACATGAGGGCAGAGAATGACATGAGGGCAGAGATGGACATGAGGGCAGAGATGGACATGAGGGCAGAGAAGGACATGAGGGAAGAGAAGGACATGAGGGAAGAGAAGGACATGAGGGAAGAGATGGACATGAGGGAAGAGAAGAACATGAGGGAAGAGATGGACATGAGGGAAGAGAAGGACATGAGGGCAGAGATGGACATGAGGGAAGAGGTGGACATGAGGGAAGAGATGGACATGAGGGAAGAGAAGGACATGAGGGCAGAGAAGGACATGAGGACAGAGACGGACATGAGAACAGAGAAGGACATGAGGACAGAGGTGGACATGAGGGAAGAGGTGGACATGAGGGAAGAGGTGGACATGAGGGAAGAGAAGGACATGAGGGCAGAGAAGGACATGAGGGAAGAGAAGGACATGAGGGAAGAGAAGGACATGAGGGAAGAGAAGGACATGAGGGAAGAGAAGGACATGAGGGAAGAGGTGGACATGAGGGAAGAGAAGGACATGAGGGAAGAGAAGGACATGAGAACAGAGAAGGACATGAGGGAAGAGATGGACATGAGGGAAGAGGTGGACATGAGGGAAGAGAAGGACATGAGAACAGAGAAGAACATGAAGGAAGAGAAGGACATGAGGGAAGAGAAGGACATGAGGGCAGAGATGGACATGCGGGCAGAGATGGACATGAGGACAGAGAAGAACATGAAGGAAGAGAAGGACATGAGGGAAGAGAAGGACATGAGGGAAGAGATGGACATGAGGGAAGAGATGGACATGAGGGAAGAGAAGGACATGAGGGAAGAGAAGGACATGAGGACAGAGATGGACATGAGGACAGAGACGGACATGAGGAACAGAGAAGGACATGAGGGAAGAGAAAGCCATGAGGGAAGAGAAGGAACATGAGGGAAGAGAAGGACATGAGGGAAGAGATGGACATGAGGGAAGAGATGGACATGAGGGAAGAGATGGACATGAGGACAGAGAAGGACATGAGGACAGAGGTGGACATGAGGACAGAGGTGGACATGAGGGAAGAGTAGGACATGAGGGAAGAGAAGGACATGAGGGAAGAGAAGGACATGAGGGAAAAGGTGGACATGAGGGAAGAGGTGGACATGAGGGAAGAGGTGGACATGAGAACAGAGAAGGACATGAGGGAAGAGATGGACATGAGGGAAGAGAAGGACATGAGGGAAGAGAAGGACATGAGAACAGAGAAGAACATGAAGGAAGAGAAGGACATGAGGGAAGAGAAGGACATGAGGGCAGAGATGGACATGAGGACAGAGAAAAACATGAAGGAAGAGAAGGACATGAGGGAAGAGAAGGACATGAGGGCAGAGAAGGACATGAGGACAGAGATGGACATGAGGGCAGAGATGGACATGAGGGAAGAGGTGGACATGAGGGAAGAGAAGGACATGAGGGAAGAGAAGGACATGAGGGAAGAGAAGGACATGAGGGCAGAGATGGACATGAGGGAAGAGAAAGACACGAGGGAAGAGAAGGACATGAGAACAGAGAAGGACATGCGGGAAGAGAAGGACATGAGGGAAGAGATGGACATGAGGGAAGAGATGGACATGAGGGAAGAGGTGGACATGAGGGAAGAGAAGGACATGAGGGAAGAGAAGGACATGAGGGCAGAGAATGACATGAGGGCAGAGATGGACATGAGGGCAGAGATGGACATGAGGGAAGAGGTGGACATGAGGGAAGAGAAGGACATGAGGGAAGAGAAGGACATGAGGGCAGAGAAGGACATGAGGGAAGAGAAGGACATGAGGGAAGAGAAGGACATGAGGGAAGAGATGGACATGAGGGAAGAGAAGAACATGAGGGAAGAGATGGACATGAGGGAAGAGATGGACATGAGGGAAGAGATGGACATGAGGGAAGAGAAGGACATGAGGGAAGAGATGGACATGAGGGAAGAGATGGACATGAGGGAAGAGAAGTACATGAGGGAAGAGAAGGACATGAGGGAAGAGATGGACATGAGGGAAGAGATGGACATGAGGGAAGAGGTGGACATGAGGGCAGAGATGGACATGAGGGCAGAGAAGGACATGAGGGAAGAGAAGGACATGAGGGAAGAGATGGACATGAGGGAAGAGATGGACATGAGGGAAGAGAAGGACATGAGGGAAGAGAAGGACATGAGGGAAGAGAAGGACATGAGGGCAGAGAATGACATGAGGGAAGAGATGGACATGAGGGAAGAGATGGACATGAGGGAAGAGAAGGACATGAGGGAAGAGAAGGACATGAGGGAAGAGATGGACATGAGGGAAGAGATGGACATGAGGGAAGAGAAGGACATGAGGGAAGAGAAGGACATGAGGGAAGAGAAGGACATGAGGGCAGAGAATGACATGAGGGCAGAGATGGACATGAGGGCAGAGATGGACATGAGGGCAGAGAAGGACATGAGGGAAGAGAAGGACATGAGGGAAGAGAAGGACATGAGGGAAGAGATGGACATGAGGGAAGAGAAGAACATGAGGGAAGAGATGGACATGAGGGAAGAGAAGGACATGAGGGCAGAGATGGACATGAGGGAAGAGGTGGACATGAGGGAAGAGATGGACATGAGGGAAGAGAAGGACATGAGGGCAGAGAAGGACATGAGGACAGAGACGGACATGAGAACAGAGAAGGACATGAGGACAGAGGTGGACATGAGGGAAGAGGTGGACATGAGGGAAGAGGTGGACATGAGGGAAGAGAAGGACATGAGGGCAGAGAAGGACATGAGGGAAGAGAAGGACATGAGGGAAGAGAAGGACATGAGGGAAGAGAAGGACATGAGGGAAGAGAAGGACATGAGGGAAGAGGTGGACATGAGGGAAGAGAAGGACATGAGGGAAGAGAAGGACATGAGAACAGAGAAGGACATGAGGGAAGAGATGGACATGAGGGAAGAGGTGGACATGAGGGAAGAGAAGGACATGAGAACAGAGAAGAACATGAAGGAAGAGAAGGACATGAGGGAAGAGAAGGACATGAGGGCAGAGATGGACATGCGGGCAGAGATGGACATGAGGACAGAGAAGAACATGAAGGAAGAGAAGGACATGAGGGAAGAGAAGGACATGAGGGAAGAGATGGACATGAGGGAAGAGATGGACATGAGGGAAGAGAAGGACATGAGGGAAGAGAAGGACATGAGGACAGAGATGGACATGAGGACAGAGACGGACATGAGAACAGAGAAGGACATGAGGGAAGAGAAAGACATGAGGGAAGAGAAGGAACATGAGGGAAGAGAAGGACATGAGGGAAGAGATGGACATGAGGGAAGAGATGGACATGAGGACAGAGAAGGACATGAGGACAGAGGTGGACATGAGGACAGAGGTGGACATGAGGGAAGAGAAGGACATGAGGGAAGAGAAGGACATGAGGGAAGAGAAGGACATGAGGGAAGAGGTGGACATGAGGGAAGAGGTGGACATGAGGGAAGAGGTGGACATGAGAACAGAGAAGGACATGAGGGAAGAGATGGACATGAGGGAAGAGAAGGACATGAGGGAAGAGAAGGACATGAGAACAGAGAAGAACATGAAGGAAGAGAAGGACATGAGGGAAGAGAAGAACATGAGGGCAGAGATGGACATGAGGACAGAGAAGAACATGAGGGAAGAGATGGACATGAGGGAAGAGAAGGACATGAGGGCAGAGAAGGACATGAGGACAGAGACGGACATGAGAACAGAGAAGGACATGAGGACAGAGGTGGACATGAGGGAAGAGGTGGACATGAGGGAAGAGGTGGACATGAGGGAAGAGAAGGACATGAGGGCAGAGAAGGACATGAGGGAAGAGAAGGACATGAGGGAAGAGAAGGACATGAGGGAAGAGAAGGACATGAGGGAAGAGAAGGTCATGAGGGAAGAGGTGGACATGAGGGCAGAGAAGGACATGAGGGCAGAGAATGACATGAGGGCAGAGATGGACATGAGGGCAGAGATGGACATGAGGGCAGAGAAGGACATGAGGGAAGAGAAGGACATGAGGGAAGAGAAGGACATGAGGGAAGAGATGGACATGAGGGAAGAGAAGAACATGAGGGAAGAGATGGACATGAGGGAAGAGATGGACATGAGGGAAGAGATGGACATGAGGGAAGAGAAGGACATGAGGGAAGAGATGGACATGAGGGAAGAGAAGGACATGAGGGCAGAGATGGACATGAGGGAAGAGGTGGACATGAGGGAAGAGATGGACATGAGGGAAGAGAAGGACATGAGGGCAGAGAAGGACATGAGGACAGAGACGGACATGAGAACAGAGAAGGACATGAGGACAGAGGTGGACATGAGGGAAGAGGTGGACATGAGGGAAGAGGTGGACATGAGGGAAGAGAAGGACATGAGGGCAGAGAAGGACATGAGGGAAGAGAAGGACATGAGGGAAGAGAAGGACATGAGGGAAGAGAAGGACATGAGGGAAGAGAAGGACATGAGGGAAGAGGTGGACATGAGGGAAGAGAAGGACATGAGGGAAGAGAAGGACATGAGGGCAGAGAATGACATGAGGGTAGAGGTGGACATGAGGGCAGAGATGGACATGAGGGAAGAGGTGGACATGAGGGAAGAGAAGGACATGAGGGAAGAGAAGGACATGAGGGCAGAGAAGGACATGAGGGAAGAGAAGGACATGAGGGAAGAGAAGGACATGAGGGAAGAGATGGACATGAGGGAAGAGAAGAACATGAGGGAAGAGATGGACATGAGGGAAGAGATGGACATGAGGGAAGAGATGGACATGAGGGAAGAGAAGGACATGAGGGAAGAGATGGACATGAGGGAAGAGATGGACATGAGGGAAGAGAAGTACATGAGGGAAGAGAAGGACATGAGGGAAGAGATGGACATGAGGGAAGAGATGGACATGAGGGAAGAGGTGGACATGAGGGCAGAGATGGACATGAGGGCAGAGAAGGACATGAGGGAAGAGAAGGACATGAGGGAAGAGATGGACATGAGGGAAGAGATGGACATGAGGGAAGAGAAGGACATGAGGGAAGAGAAGGACATGAGGGAAGAGAAGGACATGAGGGCAGAGAATGACATGAGGGAAGAGATGGACATGAGGGAAGAGATGGACATGAGGGAAGAGAAGGACATGAGGGAAGAGAAGGACATGAGGGAAGAGATGGACATGAGGGAAGAGATGGACATGAGGGAAGAGAAGGACATGAGGGAAGAGAAGGACATGAGGGAAGAGAAGGACATGAGGGCAGAGAATGACATGAGGGCAGAGATGGACATGAGGGCAGAGATGGACATGAGGGCAGAGAAGGACATGAGGGAAGAGAAGGACATGAGGGAAGAGAAGGACATGAGGGAAGAGATGGACATGAGGGAAGAGAAGAACATGAGGGAAGAGATGGACATGAGGGAAGAGAAGGACATGAGGGCAGAGATGGACATGAGGGAAGAGGTGGACATGAGGGAAGAGATGGACATGAGGGAAGAGAAGGACATGAGGGCAGAGAAGGACATGAGGACAGAGACGGACATGAGAACAGAGAAGGACATGAGGACAGAGGTGGACATGAGGGAAGAGATGGACATGAGGGAAGAGGTGGACATGAGGGAAGAGAAGGACATGAGAACAGAGAAGAACATGAAGGAAGAGAAGGACATGAGGGAAGAGAAGGACATGAGGGCAGAGATGGACATGCGGGCAGAGATGGACATGAGGACAGAGAAGAACATGAAGGAAGAGAAGGACATGAGGGAAGAGAAGGACATGAGGGAAGAGATGGACATGAGGGAAGAGATGGACATGAGGGAAGAGAAGGACATGAGGGAAGAGAAGGACATGAGGACAGAGATGGACATGAGGACAGAGACGGACATGAGAACAGAGAAGGACATGAGGGAAGAGAAAGACATGAGGGAAGAGAAGGAACATGAGGGAAGAGAAGGACATGAGGGAAGAGATGGACATGAGGGAAGAGATGGACATGAGGACAGAGAAGGACATGAGGACAGAGGTGGACATGAGGACAGAGGTGGACATGAGGGAAGAGAAGGACATGAGGGAAGAGAAGGACATGAGGGAAGAGAAGGACATGAGGGAAGAGGTGGACATGAGGGAAGAGGTGGACATGAGGGAAGAGGTGGACATGAGAACAGAGAAGGACATGAGGGAAGAGATGGACATGAGGGAAGAGAAGGACATGAGGGAAGAGAAGGACATGAGAACAGAGAAGAACATGAAGGAAGAGAAGGACATGAGGGAAGAGAAGAACATGAGGGCAGAGATGGACATGAGGACAGAGAAGAACATGAGGGAAGAGATGGACATGAGGGAAGAGAAGGACATGAGGGCAGAGAAGGACATGAGGACAGAGACGGACATGAGAACAGAGAAGGACATGAGGACAGAGGTGGACATGAGGGAAGAGGTGGACATGAGGGAAGAGGTGGACATGAGGGAAGAGAAGGACATGAGGGCAGAGAAGGACATGAGGGAAGAGAAGGACATGAGGGAAGAGAAGGACATGAGGGAAGAGAAGGACATGAGGGAAGAGGTGGACATGAGGGCAGAGAAGGACATGAGGGCAGAGAATGACATGAGGGCAGAGATGGACATGAGGGCAGAGATGGACATGAGGGCAGAGAAGGACATGAGGGAAGAGAAGGACATGAGGGAAGAGAAGGACATGAGGGAAGAGATGGACATGAGGGAAGAGAAGAACATGAGGGAAGAGATGGACATGAGGGAAGAGATGGACATGAGGGAAGAGATGGACATGAGGGAAGAGAAGGACATGAGGGAAGAGATGGACATGAGGGAAGAGAAGGACATGAGGGCAGAGATGGACATGAGGGAAGAGGTGGACATGA
Source organism: Salvelinus alpinus (assembly GCF_045679555.1). NCBI lineage: Eukaryota > Metazoa > Chordata > Actinopteri > Salmoniformes > Salmonidae > Salvelinus > Salvelinus alpinus. The sequence continues at coordinate 108,636,621 of NC_092088.1, forward strand.
GGGAAGAGATGGACATGAGGGAAGAGAAGGACATGAGGGCAGAGAAGGACATGAGGACAGAGACGGACATGAGAACAGAGAAGGACATGAGGACAGAGGTGGACATGAGGGAAGAGGTGGACATGAGGGAAGAGGTGGACATGAGGGAAGAGAAGGACATGAGGGCAGAGAAGGACATGAGGGAAGAGAAGGACATGAGGGAAGAGAAGGACATGAGGGAAGAGAAGGACATGAGGGAAGAGAAGGACATGAGGGAAGAGGTGGACATGAGGGAAGAGAAGGACATGAGGGAAGAGAAGGACATGAGAACAGAGAAGGACATGAGGGAAGAGATGGACATGAGGGAAGAGGTGGACATGAGGGAAGAGAAGGACATGAGAACAGAGAAGAACATGAAGGAAGAGAAGGACATGAGGGAAGAGAAGGACATGAGGGCAGAGATGGACATGAGGGCAGAGATGGACATGAGGACAGAGAAGAACATGAAGGAAGAGAAGGACATGAGGGAAGAGAAGGACATGAGGGAAGAGATGGACATGAGGGAAGAGATGGACATGAGGGAAGAGATGGACATGAGGACAGAGAAGGACATGAGGACAGAGGTGGACATGAGGACAGAGGTGGACATGAGGGAAGAGAAGGACATGAGGGAAGAGAAGGACATGAGGGAAGAGAAGGACATGAGGGAAGAGGTGGACATGAGGGAAGAGGTGGACATGAGGGAAGAGGTGGACATGAGAACAGAGAAGGACATGAGGGAAGAGATGGACATGAGGGAAGAGAAGGACATGAGGGAAGAGAAGGACATGAGAACAGAGAAGAACATGAAGGAAGAGAAGGACATGAGGGAAGAGAAGAACATGAGGGCAGAGATGGACATGAGGACAGAGAAGGACATGAGGGAAGAGATGGACATGAGGGAAGAGAAGGACATGAGGGCAGAGAAGGACATGAGGACAGAGACGGACATGAGAACAGAGAAGGACATGAGGACAGAGAATGACATGAGGGCAGAGATGGACATGAGGGCAGAGATGGACATGAGGGCAGAGAAGGACATGAGGGAAGAGAAGGACATGAGGGAAGAGAAGGACATGAGGGAAGAGATGGACATGAGGGAAGAGAAGAACATGAGGGAAGAGATGGACATGAGGGAAGAGATGGACATGAGGGAAGAGATGGACATGAGGGAAGAGAAGGACATGAGGGAAGAGATGGACATGAGGGAAGAGAAGGACATGAGGGCAGAGATGGACATGAGGGAAGAGGTGGACATGAGGGAAGAGATGGACATGAGGGAAGAGAAGGACATGAGGGCAGAGAAGGACATGAGGACAGAGACGGACATGAGAACAGAGAAGGACATGAGGACAGAGGTGGACATGAGGGAAGAGGTGGACATGAGGGAAGAGGTGGACATGAGGGAAGAGAAGGACATGAGGGCAGAGAAGGACATGAGGGAAGAGAAGGACATGAGGGAAGAGAAGGACATGAGGGAAGAGAAGGACATGAGGGAAGAGAAGGACATGAGGGAAGAGGTGGACATGAGGGAAGAGAAGGACATGAGGGAAGAGAAGGACATGAGAACAGAGAAGGACATGAGGGAAGAGATGGACATGAGGGAAGAGGTGGACATGAGGGAAGAGAAGGACATGAGAACAGAGAAGAACATGAAGGAAGAGAAGGACATGAGGGAAGAGAAGGACATGAGGGCAGAGATGGACATGAGGGCAGAGATGGACATGAGGACAGAGAAGAACATGAAGGAAGAGAAGGACATGAGGGAAGAGAAGGACATGAGGGAAGAGATGGACATGAGGGAAGAGATGGACATGAGGGAAGAGAAGGACATGAGGGAAGAGAAGGACATGAGGACAGAGATGGACATGAGGACAGAGACGGACATGAGAACAGAGAAGGACATGAGGGAAGAGAAAGACATGAGGGAAGAGAAGGAACATGAGGGAAGAGAAGGACATGAGGGAAGAGATGGACATGAGGGAAGAGATGGACATGAGGACAGAGAAGGACATGAGGACAGAGGTGGACATGAGGACAGAGGTGGACATGAGGGAAGAGAAGGACATGAGGGAAGAGAAGGACATGAGGGAAGAGAAGGACATGAGGGAAGAGGTGGACATGAGGGAAGAGGTGGACATGAGGGAAGAGGTGGACATGAGAACAGAGAAGGACATGAGGGAAGAGATGGACATGAGGGAAGAGAAGGACATGAGGGAAGAGAAGGACATGAGAACAGAGAAGAACATGAAGGAAGAGAAGGACATGAGGGAAGAGAAGAACATGAGGGCAGAGATGGACATGAGGACAGAGAAGAACATGAGGGAAGAGATGGACATGAGGGAAGAGAAGGACATGAGGGCAGAGAAGGACATGAGGACAGAGACGGACATGAGAACAGAGAAGGACATGAGGACAGAGGTGGACATGAGGGAAGAGGTGGACATGAGGGAAGAGGTGGACATGAGGGAAGAGAAGGACATGAGGGCAGAGAAGGACATGAGGGAAGAGAAGGACATGAGGGAAGAGAAGGACATGAGGGAAGAGAAGGACATGAGGGAAGAGAAGGACATGAGGGAAGAGGTGGACATGAGGGAAGAGAAGGACATGAGGGAAGAGAAGGACATGAGAACAGAGAAGGACATGAGGGAAGAGATGGACATGAGGGAAGAGGTGGACATGAGGGAAGAGAAGGACATGAGAACAGAGAAGAACATGAAGGAAGAGAAGGACATGAGGGAAGAGAAGGACATGAGGGCAGAGATGGACATGAGGGCAGAGATGGACATGAGGACAGAGAAGAACATGAAGGAAGAGAAGGACATGAGGGAAGAGAAGGACATGAGGGAAGAGATGGACATGAGGGAAGAGATGGACATGAGGGAAGAGAAGGACATGAGGGAAGAGAAGGACATGAGAACAGAGAAGGACATGAGGGAAGAGAAAGACATGAGGGAAGAGAAGGACATGAGGGAAGAGAAGGACATGAGGGAAGAGATGGACATGAGGGAAGAGATGGACATGAGGACAGAGAAGGACATGAGGACAGAGGTGGACATGAGGACAGAGGTGGACATGAGGGAAGAGAAGGACATGAGGGAAGAGAAGGACATGAGGGAAGAGAAGGACATGAGGGAAAAGGTGGACATGAGGGAAGAGGTGGACATGAGGGAAGAGGTGGACATGAGAACAGAGAAGGACATGAGGGAAGAGATGGACATGAGGGAAGAGAAGGACATGAGGGAAGAGAAGGACATGAGAACAGAGAAGAACATGAAGGAAGAGAAGGACATGAGGGAAGAGAAGGACATGAGGGCAGAGATGGACATGAGGACAGAGAAAAACATGAAGGAAGAGAAGGACATGAGGGAAGAGAAGGACATGAGGGCAGAGAAGGACATGAGGACAGAGATGGACATGAGGGCAGAGATGGACATGAGGGAAGAGGTGGACATGAGGGAAGAGAAGGACATGAGGGAAGAGAAGGACATGAGGGAAGAGAAGGACATGAGGGCAGAGATGGACATGAGGGAAGAGAAAGACACGAGGGAAGAGAAGGACATGAGAACAGAGAAGGACATGAGGGAAGAGAAGGACATGAGGGAAGAGATGGACATGAGGGAAGAGATGGACATGAGGGAAGAGATGGACATGAGGGAAGAGAAGGACATGAGGGAAGAGAAGGACATGAGGGAAGAGAAGGACATGAGGGCAGAGAATGACATGAGGGCAGAGATGGACATGAGGGCAGAGATGGACATGAGGGAAGAGGTGGACATGAGGGAAGAGAAGGACATGAGGGAAGAGAAGGACATGAGGGCAGAGAAGGACATGAGGGAAGAGAAGGACATGAGGGAAGAGAAGGACATGAGGGAAGAGATGGACATGAGGGAAGAGAAGAACATGAGGGAAGAGATGGACATGAGGGAAGAGATGGACATGAGGGAAGAGATGGACATGAGGGAAGAGAAGGACATGAGGGAAGAGATGGACATGAGGGAAGAGATGGACATGAGGGAAGAGAAGGACATGAGGGAAGAGAAGGACATGAGGGAAGAGATGGACATGAGGGAAGAGATGGACATGAGGGAAGAGGTGGACATGAGGGCAGAGATGGACATGAGGGCAGAGAAGGACATGAGGGAAGAGAAGGACATGAGGGAAGAGATGGACATGAGGGAAGAGATGGACATGAGGGAAGAGAAGGACATGAGGGAAGAGAAGGACATGAGGGAAGAGAAGGACATGAGGGCAGAGAATGACATGAGGGAAGAGATGGACATGAGGGAAGAGATGGACATGAGGGAAGAGAAGGACATGAGGGAAGAGAAGGACATGAGGGAAGAGATGGACATGAGGGAAGAGATGGACATGAGGGAAGAGAAGGACATGAGGGAAGAGAAGGACATGAGGGAAGAGAAGGACATGAGGGCAGAGAATGACATGAGGGCAGAGATGGACATGAGGGCAGAGATGGACATGAGGGCAGAGAAGGACATGAGGGAAGAGAAGGACATGAGGGAAGAGAAGGACATGAGGGAAGAGATGGACATGAGGGAAGAGAAGAACATGAGGGAAGAGATGGACATGAGGGAAGAGATGGACATGAGGGAAGAGATGGACATGAGGGAAGAGAAGGACATGAGGGAAGAGATGGACATGAGGGAAGAGAAGGACATGAGGGCAGAGATGGACATGAGGGAAGAGAAGGACATGAGGGAAGAGATGGACATGAGGGAAGAGAAGGACATGAGGGAAGAGATGGACATGAGGGAAGAGATGGACATGAGGGAAGAGAAGGACATGAGGGAAGAGATGGACATGAGGGAAGAGATGGACATGAGGGAAGAGATGGACATGAGGGAAGAGATGGACATGAGGGAAGAGATGGACATGAGGGAAGAGAAGGACATGAGGGAAGAGATGGACATGAGGGAAGAGATGGACATGAGGGAAGAGATGGACATGAGGGAAGAGATGGACATGAGGGAAGAGATGGACATGAGGGAAGAGATGGACATGAGGGAAGAGGTGGACATGAGGGCAGAGATGGACATGAGGGAAGAGATGGACATGAGGGAAGAGAAGGACATGAGGGCAGAGATGGACATGAGGGAAGAGAAGGACATGAGGGAAGAGATGGACATGAGGGAAGAGAAGGACATGAGGGAAGAGATGGACATGAGGGAAGAGATGGACATGAGGGAAGAGAAGGACATGAGGGAAGAGATGGACATGAGGGAAGAGATGGACATGAGGGAAGAGATGGACATGAGGGAAGAGATGGACATGAGGGAAGAGATGGACATGAGGGAAGAGAAGGACATGAGGGAAGAGATGGACATGAGGGAAGAGATGGACATGAGGGAAGAGATGGACATGAGGGAAGAGATGGACATGAGGGAAGAGATGGACATGAGGGAAGAGATGGACATGAGGGAAGAGATGGACATGAGGGAAGAGATGGACATGAGGGAAGAGATGGACATGAGGGAAGAGATGGACATGAGGGAAGAGATGGACATGAGGGAAGAGATGGACATGAGGGAAGAGATGGACATGAGGGAAGAGAAGGACATGAGGGAAGAGATGGACATGAGGGAAGAGATGGACATGAGGGAAGAGATGGACATGAGGGAAGAGATGGACATGAGGGAAGAGATGGACATGAGGGAAGAGATGGACATGAGGGAAGAGATGGACATGAGGGAAGAGATGGACATGAGGGAAGAGATGGACATGAGGGAAGAGATGGACATGAGGGAAGAGATGGACATGAGGGAAGAGAAGGACATGAGGGAAGAGATGGACATGAGGGAAGAGATGGACATGAGGGAAGAGATGGACATGAGGGAAGAGATGGACATGAGGGAAGAGATGGACATGAGGGAAGAGAAGGACATGAGGGAAGAGATGGACATGAGGGAAGAGATGGACATGAGGGAAGAGATGGACATGAGGGAAGAGATGGACATGAGGGAAGAGATGGACATGAGGGAAGAGATGGACATGAGGGAAGAGATGGACATGAGGGAAGAGATGGACATGAGGGAAGAGATGGACATGAGGGAAGAGAAGGACATGAGGGAAGAGCTGTTAGTAGTGTTGGGGATCCTAATAAAATACTAATGAATGCTGTCCAGTGCTATTGCTATTGTACAGACGCTGTACCTTGGGGCCCAGAGGAGAGACCAGTACTAATGCTATTGCTATCAGACGCTGTACCTGGGGGCCCAGAGGAGAGACCAGTACTAATGCTATCAGACGCTGTACCTGGGGGCCCAGAGGAGAGACCAGTACTAATGCTAATACTATCAGACGCTGTACCTGGGGGCCCAGAGGAGAGACCAGTACTAATGCTATTGCTATCAGACGCTGTACCTGGAGGCCCAGAGGAGAGACCAGTACTAATGCTATTGCTATCAGACGCTGTACCTGGAGGCCCAGAGGAGAGACCAGTACTAATGCTATTGCTATCAGACGCTGTACCTTGGGGCCCAGAGGAGAGACCAGTACTAATGCTATTGCTATCAGACGCTGTACCTGGAGGCCCAGAGGAGAGACCAGTACTAATGCTATTGCTATCAGACGCTGTACCTGGAGGCCCAGAGGAGAGACCAGTACTAATGCTAATGCTATCAGACGCTGTACCTGGGGGCCCAGAGGAGAGACCAGTACTAATGCTATCAGACGCTGTACCTGGGGGCCCAGAGGAGAGACCAGTACTAATGCTAATACTATCAGACGCTGTACCTGGGGGCCCAGAGGAGAGACCAGTACTAATGCTATCAGACGCTGTACCTGAGGGCCCAGAGGAGAGACCAGTGCATTGCTATCAGACGCTGTACCTTGGCGGGGGCCTTGTCCTCTGTGTTGCCCGTCTCCTTGCCTGCTGGTGTATTCTGGGAGTCGCAGCGTTGCGAGACAGAAAGCTTCTTTTTCCGAGGCCGACCCTTCAGGTTGGGAGCTAGAGGAGAGAGAGAGAGAAACACTGTTGTCAACAGAATGTAGTCAGACACACAGAGACACTGTGGAGTCAGAGGCACATCGATACTGTGGAGTCAGAGGCACAGAGACACAGTGGAGTCAGAGACACAGAGACACTGTGGAGTCAGAGACAGAGACACTGTGGAGTCAGAGACACAGAGACACTGTGGAGTCAGAGACACAGAGACACAGTGGAGTCAGAGACACAGAGACACAGTGGGGAGAGAGGGGGACCGACTGAGGTCAGGTGTCAGCCACACCAACATAGACTAAGGCCTGATAACATGTCAACCCTCCTGTATTCAAACTGGGGAACTAAAGACATCAGTCTCTCTGTCCTGGATGGACCTGATAACATGTCAACCCTCCTGTATTCAAACTGGGGAACTAAAGACGTCAGTCTCTCTGTCCTGGATGGACCTGATAACATGTCAACCCTCCTGTATTCAAACTGGGGAACTAAAGACATCAGTCTCTCTGTCCTGGATGGACCTGATAACATGTCAACCCTCCTGTATTCAAACTGGGGAACTAAAGACATCAGTCTCTCTGTCCTGGATGGACCTGATAACATGTCAACCCTCCTGTATTCAAACTGGGGAACTAAAGACGTCAGTCTCTCTGTCCTGGATGGACCTGATAACATGTCAACCCTCCTGTATTCAAACTGGGGAACTAAAGACATCAGTCTCTCTGTCCTGGATGGACCTGATAACATGTCAACCCTCCTGTATTCAAACTGGGGAACTAAAGACATCAGTCTCTCTGTCCTGGATGGACCTGATAACATGTCAACCCTCCTGTATTCAAACTGGGGAACTAAAGACGTCAGTCTCTCTGTCCTGGATGGACCTGATAACATGTCAACCCTCCTGTATTCAAACTGGGGAACTAAAGACATCAGTCTCTCTGTCCTGGATGGACCTGATAACATGTCAACCCTCCTGTATTCAAACTGGGGAACTAAAGACATCAGTCTCTCTGTCCTGGATGGACCTGATAACATGTCAACCCTCCTGTATTCAAACTGGGGAACTAAAGACGTCAGTCTCTCTGTCCTGGATGGACCTGATAACATGTCAACCCTCCTGTATTCAAACTGGGGAACTAAAGACGTCAGTCTCTCTGTCCTGGATGGACCTGATAACATGTCAACCCTCCTGTATTCAAACTGGGGAACTAAAGACATCAGTCTCTCTGTCCTGGATGGACCTGATAACATGTCAACCCTCCTGTATTCAAACTGGGGAACTAAAGACGTCAGTCTCTCTGTCCTGGATGGACCTGATAACATGTCAACCCTCCTGTATTCAAACTGGGGAACTAAAGACATCAGTCTCTCTGTCCTGGATGGACCTGATAACATGTCAACCCTCCTGTATTCAAACTGGGGAACTAAAGACGTCAGTCTCTCTGTCCTGGATGGACCTGATAACATGTCAACCCTCCTGTATTCAAACTGGGGAACTAAAGACGTCAGTCTCTCTGTCCTGGATGGACCTGATAACATGTCAACCCTCCTGTATTCAAACTGGGGAACTAAAGACATCAGTCTCTCTGTCCTGGATGGACCTGATAACATGTCAACCCTCCTGTATTCAAACTGGGGAACTAAAGACGTCAGTCTCTCTGTCCTGGATGGACCTGATAACATGTCAACCCTCCTGTATTCAAACTGGGGAACTGAAGACATCAGTCTCTCTGTCCTGGATGGACCTGATAACATGTCAACCCTCCTGTATTCAAACTGGGGAACTGAAGACGTCAGTCTCTCTGTCCTGGATGGACCTGATAACATGTCAACCCTCCTGTATTCAAACTGGGGAACTAAAGACATCAGTCTCTCTGTCCTGGATGGACCTGATAACATGTCAACCCTCCTGTATTCAAACTGGGGAACTAAAGACATCAGTCTCTCTGTCCTGGATGGACCTGATAACATGTCAACCCTCCTGTATTCAAACTGGGGAACTAAAGACATCAGTCTCTCTGTCCTGGATGGACCTGATAACATGTCAACCCTCCTGTATTCAAACTGGGGAACTAAAGACATCAGTCTCTCTGTCCTGGATGGACCTGATAACATGTCAACCCTCCTGTATTCAAACTGGGGAACTAAAGACGTCTGTCTCTCTGTCCTGGATGGACCTGATAACATGTCAACCCTCCTGTATTCAAACTGGGGAACTAAAGACGTCAGTCTCTCTGTCCTGGATGGACCTGATAACATGTCAACCCTCCTGTATTCAAACTGGGGAACTAAAGACGTCCGTCTCTCTGTCCTGGATGGACCTGATAACATGTCAACCCTCCTGTATTCAAACTGGGGAACTAAAGACGTCAGTCTCTCTGTCCTGGATGGACCTGATAACATGTCAACCCTCCTGTATTCAAACTGGGGAACTAAAGACGTCTCTCTCTGTCCTGGATGGACCTGATAACATGTCAACCCTCCTGTATTCAAACTGGGGAACTAAAGACGTCAGTCTCTCTGTCCTGGATGGACCTGATAACATGTCAACTCTCCTGTATTCAAACTGGGGAACTAAAGATGTCCGTCTCTCTGTCCTGGATGGACCTGATAACATGTCAACCCTCCTGTATTCAAACTGGGGAACTAAAGACGTCAGTCTCTCTGTCCTGGATGGACCTGATAACATGTCAACCCTCCTGTATTCAAACTGGGGAACTAAAGACGTCAGTCTCTCTGTCCTGGATGGACCTGATAACATGTCAACCCTCCTGTAGTCAAACTGGGGAACTAAAGACATCAGTCTCTCTGTCCTGGATGGACCTGATAACATGTCAACCCTCCTGTATTCAAACTGGGGAACTAAAGACGTCAGTCTCTCTGTCCTGGATGGACCTGATAACATGTCAACCCTCCTGTATTCAAACTGGGGAACTAAAGACGTCAGTCTCTCTGTCCTGGATGGACCTGATAACATGTCAACCCTCCTGTATTCAAACTGGGGATCTAAAGACATCAGTCTCTCTGTCCTGGATGGACCTGATAACATGTCAACCCTCCTGTATTCAAACTGGGGAACTAAAGATGTCAGTCTCTCTGTCCTGGATGGACCTGATAACATGTCAACCCTCCTGTATTCAAACTGGGGAACTAAAGACATCAGTCTCTCTGTCCTGGATGGACCTGATAACATGTCAACCCTCCTGTATTCAAACTGGGGAACTAAAGACGTCAGTCTCTCTGTCCTGGATGGACCTGATAACATGTCAACCCTCCTGTATTCAAACTGGGGAACTAAAGACGTCAGTCTCTCTGTCCTGGATGGACCTGATAACATGTCAACCCTCCTGTAGTCAAACTGGGGAACTAAAGACATCAGTCTCTCTGTCCTGGATGGACCTGATAACATGTCAACCCTCCTGTATTCAAACTGGGGAACTAAAGACGTCAGTCTCTCTGTCCTGGATGGACCTGATAACATGTCAACCCTCCTGTATTCAAACTGGGGAACTAAAGACGTCAGTCTCTCTGTCCTGGATGGACCTGATAACATGTCAACCCTCCTGTATTCAAACTGGGGAACTAAAGACATCAGTCTCTCTGTCCTGGATGGACCTGATAACATGTCAACCCTCCTGTATTCAAACTGGGGAACTGAAGACGTCAGTCTCTCTGTCCTGGATGGACCTGATAACATGTCAACCCTCCTGTATTCAAACTGGGGAACTAAAGACGTCTCTCTCTGTCCTGGATGGACCTGATAACATGTCAACCCTCCTGTATTCAAACTGGGGAACTAAAGACATCAGTCTCTCTGTCCTGGATGGACCTGATAACATGTCAACCCTCCTGTATTCAAACTGGGGAACTAAAGACGTCAGTCTCTCTGTCCTGGATGGACCTGATAACATGTCAACCCTCCTGTATTCAAACTGGGGAACTAAAGACATCAGTCTCTCTGTCCTGGATGGACCTGATAACATGTCAACCCTCCTGTATTCAAACTGGGGAACTAAAGACATCAGTCTCTCTGTCCTGGATGGACCTGATAACATGTCAACCCTCCTGTATTCAAACTGGGGAACTAAAGACATCAGTCTCTCTGTCCTGGATGGACCTGATAACATGTCAACCCTCCTGTATTCAAACTGGGGACCTAAAGACATCAGTCTCTCTGTCCTGGATGGACCTGATAACATGTCAACCCTCCTGTAGTCAAACTGGGGAACTAAAGACGTCAGTCTCTCTGTCCTGGATGGACCTGATAACATGTCAACCCTCCTGTATTCAAACTGGGGAACTGAAGACATCAGTCTCTCTGTCCTGGATGGACCTGATAACATGTCAACCCTCCTGTATTCAACTGGGGAACTAAAGACGTCAGCCTCTCTGTCCTGGATGGACCTGATAACATGTCAACCCTCCTGTAGTCAAACTGGGGAACTAAAGACATCAGTCTCTCTGTCCTGGATGGACCTGATAACATGTCAACCCTCCTGTATTCAAACTGGGGAACTAAAGACATCAGTCTCTCTGTCCTGGATGGACCTGATAACATGTCAACCCTCCTGTAGTCAAACTGGGGAACTAAAGACATCAGTCTCTCTGTCCTGGATGGACCTGATAACATGTCAACCCTCCTGTATTCAAACTGGGGAACTAAAGACGTCAGTCTCTCTGTCCTGGATGGACCTGATAACATGTCAACCCTCCTGTATTCAAACTGGGGAACTAAAGACATCAGTCTCTCTGTCCTGGATGGACCTGATAACATGTCAACCCTCCTGTATTCAAACTGGGGAACTGAAGACGTCAGTCTCTCTGTCCTGGATGGACCTGATAACATGTCAACCCTCCTGTATTCAAACTGGGGAACTAAAGACGTCAGTCTCTCTGTCCTGGATGGACCTGATAACATGTCAACCCTCCTGTATTCAAACTGGGGAACTAAAGACATCAGTCTCTCTGTCCTGGATGGACCTGATAACATGTCAACCCTCCTGTATTCAAACTGGGGAACTAAAGACGTCAGTCTCTCTGTCCTGGATGGACCTGATAACATGTCAACCCTCCTGTATTCAAACTGGGGAACTAAAGACGTCAGTCTCTCTGTCCTGGATGGACCTGATAACATGTCAACCCTCCTGTATTCAAACTGGGGAACTAAAGACGTCAGTCTCTCTGTCCTGGATGGACCTGATAACATGTCAACCCTCCTGTATTCAAACTGGGGAACTAAAGACGTCAGTCTCTCTGTCCTGGATGGACCTGATAACATGTCAACCCTCCTGTATTCAAACTGGGGAACTAAAGACGTCAGTCTCTCTGTCCTGGATGGACCTGATAACATGTCAACCCTCCTGTATTCAAACTGGGGAACTAAAGACATCAGTCTCTCTGTCCTGGATGGACCTGATAACATGTCAACCCTCCTGTATTCAAACTGGGGAACTAAAGACGTCAGTCTCTCTGTCCTGGATGGACCTGATAACATGTCAACCCTCCTGTATTCAAACTGGGGACCTAAAGACGTCAGTCTCTCTGTCCTGGATGGACCTGATAACACGTCAACCCTCCTGTATTCAAACTGGGGACCTAAAGACGTCAGTCTCTCTGTCCTGGATGGACCTGATAACACGTCAACCCTCCTGTATTCAAACTGGGGAACTAAAGACATCAGTCTCTCTGTCCTGGATGGACCTGATAACATGTCAACCCTCCTGTATTCAAACTGGGGAACTAAAGACATCAGTCTCTCTGTCCTGGATGGACCTGATAACATGTCAACCCTCCTGTATTCAAACTGGGGAACTAAAGACGTCAGTCTCCCTGTCCTGGATGGACCTGATAACACGTCAACCCTCCTGTATTCAAACTGGGGAACTAAAGACGTCAGCCTCTCTGTCCTGGATGGACTTGATAACATGTCATCCCTCCTGTATTCAAACTGGGGAACTAAAGATGTCCGTCTCTCTGTCCTGGATGGACCTGATAACATGTCAACCCTCCTGTATTCAAACTGGGGAACTAAAGACGTCAGTCTCTCTGTCCTGGATGGACCTGATAACATGTCAACCCTCCTGTATTCAAACTGGGGAACTAAAGACGTCAGTCTCTCTGTCCTGGATGGACCTGATAACATGTCAACCCTCCTGTATTCAAACTGGGGAACTAAAGACATCAGTCTCTCTGTCCTGGATGGACCTGATAACATGTCAACCCTCCTGTATTCAAACTGGGGATCTAAAGACATCAGTCTCTCTGTCCTGGATGGACCTGATAACATGTCAACCCTCCTGTATTCAAACTGGGGAACTAAAGACGTCAGTCTCTCTGTCCTGGATGGACCTGATAACATGTCAACCCTCCTGTATTCAAACTGGGGAACTAAAGACGTCAGTCTCTCTGTCCTGGATGGACCTGATAACATGTCAACCCTCCTGTATTCAAACTGGGGAACTAAAGACATCAGTCTCTCTGTCCTGGATGGACCTGATAACATGTCAACCCTCCTGTATTCAAACTGGGGAACTAAAGACGTCCGTCTCTCTGTCCTGGATGGACCTGATAACATGTCAACCCTCCTGTATTCAAACTGGGGAACTAAAGATGTCCGTCTCTCTGTCCTGGATGGACCTGATAACATGTCAACCCTCCTGTATTCAAACTGGGGAACTAAAGACATCAGTCTCTCTGTCCTGGATGGACCTGATAACATGTCAACCCTCCTGTATTCAAACTGGGGAACTAAAGACGTCAGTCTCTCTGTCCTGGATGGACCTGATAACATGTCAACCCTCCTGTATTCAAACTGGGGAACTAAAGACATCAGTCTCTCTGTCCTGGATGGACCTGATAACATGTCAACCCTCCTGTATTCAAACTGGGGAACTAAAGACATCAGTCTCTCTGTCCTGGATGGACCTGATAACATGTCAACCCTCCTGTATTCAAACTGGGGAACTAAAGACATCAGTCTCTCTGTCCTGGATGGACCTGATAACATGTCAACCCTCCTGTATTCAAACTGGGGAACTAAAGACATCAGTCTCTCTGTCCTGGATGGACCTGATAACATGTCAACCCTCCTGTATTCAAACTGGGGAACTAAAGACATCAGTCTCTCTGTCCTGGATGGACCTGATAACATGTCAACCCTCCTGTATTCAAACTGGGGAACTAAAGACATCAGTCTCTCTGTCCTGGATGGACCTGATAACATGTCAACCCTCCTCTATTCAAACTGGGGAACTGAAGACATCAGTCTCTCTGTCCTGGATGGACCTGATAACATGTCAACCCTCCTGTATTCAAACTGGGGAACTAAAGACGTCTCTCTCTGTCCTGGATGGACCTGATAACATGTCAACCCTCCTGTATTCAACTGGGGAACTAAAGATGTCCGTCTCTCTGTCCTGGATGGACCTGATAACATGTCAACCCTCCTGTATTCAAACTGGGGAACTAAAGACATCAGTCTCTCTGTCCTGGATGGACCTGATAACATGTCAACCCTCCTGTATTCAAACTGGGGAACTAAAGACATCAGTCTCTCTGTCCTGGATGGACCTGATAACATGTCAACCCTCCTGTATTCAAACTGGGGAACTAAAGATGTCCGTCTCTCTGTCCTGGATGGACCTGATAACATGTCAACCCTCCTGTATTCAAACTGGGGAACTAAAGACATCAGTCTCTCTGTCCTGGATGGACCTGATAACATGTCAACCCTCCTGTATTCAACTGGGGAACTAAAGATGTCCGTCTCTCTGTCCTGGATGGACCTGATAACATGTCAACCCTCCTGTATTCAAACTGGGGAACTAAAGACGTCCGTCTCTCTGTCCTGGATGGACCTGATAACATGTCAACCCTCCTGTATTCAAACTGGGGAACTAAAGACGTCAGTCTCTCTGTCCTGGATGGACCTGATAACATGTCAACCCTCCTGTATTCAAACTGGGGAACTAAAGACATCAGTCTCTCTGTCCTGGATGGACCTGATAACATGTCAACCCTCCTGTATTCAAACTGGGGAACTAAAGACATCAGTCTCTCTGTCCTGGATGGACCTGATAACATGTCAACCCTCCTGTATTCAAACTGGGGAACTAAAGACATCAGTCTCTCTGTCCTGGATGGACCTGATAACATGTCAACCCTCCTGTATTCAAACTGGGGAACTAAAGACATCAGTCTCTCTGTCCTGGATGGACCTGATAACATGTCAACCCTCCTGTATTCAAACTGGGGAACTAAAGACGTCAGTCTCTCTGTCCTGGATGGACCTGATAACATGTCAACCCTCCTGTATTCAAACTGGGGAACTAAAGACGTCAGTCTCTCTGTCCTGGATGGACCTGATAACATGTCAACCCTCCTGTATTCAAACTGGGGAACTAAAGACGTCAGTCTCTCTGTCCTGGATGGACCTGATAACATGTCAACCCTCCTGTATTCAAACTGGGGAACTAAAGACGTCAGTCTCTCTGTCCTGGATGGACCTGATAACATGTCAACCCTCCTGTATTCAAACTGGGGAACTAAAGACATCAGTCTCTCTGTCCTGGATGGACCTGATAACATGTCAACCCTCCTGTATTCAAACTGGGGAACTAAAGACATCAGTATCTCTGTCCTGGATGGACCTGATAACATGTCAACCCTCCTGTATTCAAACTGGGGAACTAAAGACGTCAGTCTCTCTGTCCTGGATGGACCTGATAACATGTCAACCCTCCTGTATTCAAACTGGGGAACTGAAGACGTCAGTCTCTCTGTCCTGGATGGACCTGATAACATGTCAACCCTCCTGTATTCAAACTGGGGAACTAAAGACGTCAGTCTCTCTGTCCTGGATGGACCTGATAACATGTCAACCCTCCTGTATTCAAACTGGGGAACTAAAGACGTCAGTCTCTCTGTCCTGGATGGACCTGATAACATGTCAACCCTCCTGTATTCAAACTGGGGACCTAAAGACGTCAGTCTCTCTGTCCTGGATGGACCTGATAACATGTCAACCCTCCTGTATTCAAACTGGGGACCTAAAGACATCAGTCTCTCTGTCCTGGATGGACCTGATAACATGTCAACCCTCCTGTATTCAAACTGGGGAACTAAAGACGTCAGTCTCTCTGTCCTGGATGGACCTGATAACATGTCAACCCTCCTGTATTCAAACTGGGGAACTAAAGACGTCCGTCTCTCTGTCCTGGATGGACCTGATAACATGTCAACCCTCCTGTATTCAAACTGGGGAACTAAAGACGTCAGTCTCTCTGTCCTGGATGGACCTGATAACATGTCAACCCTCCTGTATTCAAACTGGGGAACTAAAGACATCAGTCTCTCTGTCCTGGATGGACCTGATAACATGTCAACCCTCCTGTATTCAAACTGGGGAACTAAAGACGTCAGTCTCTCTGTCCTGGATGGACCTGATAACATGTCAACCCTCCTGTATTCAAACTGGGGAACTAAAGACGTCTGTCTCTCTGTCCTGGATGGACCTGATAACATGTCAACCCTCCTGTATTCAAACTGGGGAACTGAAGACGTCAGTCTCTCTGTCCTGGATGGACCTGATAACATGTCAACCCTCCTGTATTCAAACTGGGGAACTAAAGACGTCAGTCTCTCTGTCCTGGATGGACCTGATAACATGTCAACCCTCCTGTATTCAAACTGGGGAACTAAAGACGTCCGTCTCTCTGTCCTGGATGGACCTGATAACATGTCAACCCTCCTGTATTCAAACTGGGGAACTAAAGACGTCCGTCTCTCTGTCCTGGATGGACCTGATAACATGTCAACCCTCCTGTATTCAAACTGGGGAACTAAAGACGTCAGTCTCTCTGTCCTGGATGGACCTGATAACATGTCAACCCTCCTGTATTCAAACTGGGGAACTAAAGACGTCAGTCTCTCTGTCCTGGATGGACCTGATAACATGTCAACCCTCCTGTATTCAAACTGGGGAACTAAAGACATCAGTCTCTCTGTCCTGGATGGACCTGATAACATGTCAACCCTCCTGTATTCAAACTGGGGAACTAAAGACGTCAGTCTCTCTGTCCTGGATGGACCTGATAACACGTCAACCCTCCTGTATTCAAACTGGGGAACTAAAGACATCAGTCTCTCTGTCCTGGATGGACCTGATAACATGTCAACCCTCCTGTATTCAAACTGGGGAACTAAAGACGTCAGCCTCTCTGTCCTGGATGGACCTGATAACATGTCAACCCTCCTGTATTCAAACTGGGGAACTAAAGACATCAGCCTCTCTGTCCTGGATGGACCTGATAACATGTCAACCCTCCTGTATTCAAACTGGGGAACTAAAGACGTCAGCCTCTCTGTCCTGGATGGACTTGATAACATGTCAACCCTCCTGTATTCAAACTGGGGAACTAAAGATGTCCGTCTCTCTGTCCTGGATGGACCTGATAACATGTCAACCCTCCTGTATTCAAACTGGGGAACTAAAGATGTCCGTCTCTCTGTCCTGGATGGACCTGATAACATGTCAACCCTCCTGTATTCAAACTGGGGAACTAAAGACGTCAGTCTCTCTGTCCTGGATGGACCTGATAACATGTCAACCCTCCTGTATTCAAACTGGGGAACTAAAGATGTCCGTCTCTCTGTCCTGGATGGACCTGATAACATGTCAACCCTCCTGTATTCAAACTGGGGAACTAAAGACGTCAGCCTCTCTGTCCTGGATGGACCTGATAACATGTCAACCCTCCTGTAGTCAAACTGGGGAACTAAAGACGTCAGTCTCTCTGTCCTGGATGGACCTGATAACATGTCAACCCTCCTGTATTCAAACTGGGGAACTAAAGACATCAGTCTCTCTGTCCTGGATGGACCTGATAACATGTCAACCCTCCTGTATTCAAACTGGGGAACTAAAGACGTCAGTCTCTCTGTCCTGGATGGACCTGATAACATGTCAACCCTCCTGTATTCAAACTGGGGAACTAAAGACGTCAGTCTCTCTGTCCTGGATGGACCTGATAACATGTCAACCCTCCTGTATTCAAACTGGGGAACTAAAGACATCAGTCTCTCTGTCCTGGATGGACCTGATAACATGTCAACCCTCCTGTATTCAAACTGGGGAACTAAAGACGTCAGTCTCTCTGTCCTGGATGGACCTGATAACATGTCAACCCTCCTGTATTCAAACTGGGGAACTAAAGACGTCAGTCTCTCTGTCCTGGATGGACCTGATAACATGTCAACCCTCCTGTATTCAAACTGGGGAACTAAAGACGTCCGTCTCTCTGTCCTGGATGGACCTGATAACATGTCAACCCTCCTGTATTCAAACTGGGGAACTAAAGACATCAGTCTCTCTGTCCTGGATGGACCTGATAACATGTCAACCCTCCTGTATTCAAACTGGGGAACTAAAGACGTCCGTCTCTCTGTCCTGGATGGACCTGATAACATGTCAACCCTCCTGTATTCAAACTGGGGAACTAAAGACGTCCGTCTCTCTGTCCTGGATGGACCTGATAACATGTCAAACCTCCTGTATTCAAACTGGGGAACTAAAGACGTCAGTCTCTCTGTCCTGGATGGACCTGATAACATGTCAACCCTCCTGTATTCAAACTGGGGAACTAAAGACATCAGTCTCTCTGTCCTGGATGGACCCGATAACATGTCAACCCTCCTGTATTCAAACTGGGGAACTAAAGACGTCTCTCTCTGTCCTGGATGGACCTGATAACATGTCAACCCTCCTGTATTCAAACTGGGGAACTAAAGACATCAGTCTCTCTGTCCTGGATGGACCTGATAACATGTCAACCCTCCTGTATTCAAACTGGGGAACTAAAGACGTCAGTCTCTCTGTCCTGGATGGACCTGATAACATGTCAACCCTCCTGTATTCAAACTGGGGAACTAAAGACGTCAGTCTCTCTGTCCTGGATGGACCTGATAACATGTCAACCCTCCTGTATTCAAACTGGGGAACTAAAGACGTCAGTCTCTCTGTCCTGGATGGACCTGATAACATGTCAACCCTCCTGTATTCAAACTGGGGAACTAAAGACGTCTCTCTCTGTCCTGGATGGACCTGATAACATGTCAACCCTCCTGTATTCAAACTGGGGAACTAAAGACGTCAGCCTCTCTGTCCTGGATGGACCTGATAACATGTCAACCCTCCTGTATTCAAACTGGGGAACTAAAGACATCAGTCTCTCTGTCCTGGATGGACCTGATAACATGTCAACCCTCCTGTATTCAAACTGGGGAACTAAAGACATCAGTCTCTCTGTCCTGGATGGACCTGATAACATGTCAACCCTCCTGTATTCAAACTGGGGAACTAAAGACGTCAGTCTCTCTGTCCTGGATGGACCTGATAACATGTCAACCCTCCTGTATTCAAACTGGGGAACTAAAGACATCAGTCTCTCTGTCCTGGATGGACCCGATAACATGTCAACCCTCCTGTATTCAAACTGGGGAACTAAAGACGTCCGTCTCTCTGTCCTGGATGGACCTGATAACATGTCAACCCTCCTGTATTCAAACTGGGGAACTAAAGACATCAGTCTCTCTGTCCTGGATGGACCTGATAACATGTCAACCCTCCTGTATTCAAACTGGGGAACTAAAGACGTCTGTCTCTCTGTCCTGGATGGACCTGATAACATGTCAACCCTCCTGTATTCAAACTGGGGAACTAAAGACGTCAGTCTCTCTGTCCTGGATGGACCTGATAACATGTCAACCCTCCTGTATTCAAACTGGGGAACTAAAGACATCAGTCTCTCTGTCCTGGATGGACCTGATAACATGTCAACCCTCCTGTATTCAAACTGGGGAACTAAAGACATCAGTCTCTCTGTCCTGGATGGACCTGATAACATGTCAACCCTCCTGTATTCAAACTGGGGACCTAAAGACATCAGTCTCTCTGTCCTGGATGGACCTGATAACATGTCAACCCTCCTGTAGTCAAACTGGGGAACTAAAGACGTCAGTCTCTCTGTCCTGGATGGACCTGATAACATGTCAACCCTCCTGTATTCAAACTGGGGAACTAAAGACGTCAGTCTCTCTGTCCTGGATGGACCTGATAACATGTCAACCCTCCTGTATTCAAACTGGGGATCTAAAGACATCAGTCTCTCTGTCCTGGATGGACCTGATAACATGTCAACCCTCCTGTTTTCAAACTGGGGAACTAAAGACGTCCGTCTCTCTGTCCTGGATGGACCTGATAACATGTCAACCCTCCTGTATTCAAACTGGGGAACTAAAGACATCAGTCTCTCTGTCCTGGATGGACCTGATAACATGTCAACCCTCCTGTATTCAAACTGGGGAACTAAAGACGTCAGTCTCTCTGTCCTGGATGGACCTGATAACATGTCAACCCTCCTGTATTCAAACTGGGGATCTAAAGACATCAGTCTCTCTGTCCTGGATGGACCTGATAACATGTCAACCCTCCTGTTTTCAAACTGGGGAACTAAAGACGTCCGTCTCTCTGTCCTGGATGGACCTGATAACATGTCAACCCTCCTGTATTCAAACTGGGGAACTAAAGACGTCAGTCTCTCTGTCCTGGATGGACCTGATAACATGTCAACCCTCCTGTATTCAAACTGGGGATCTAAAGACGTCAGTCTCTCTGTCCTGGATGGACCTGATAACATGTCAACCCTCCTGTATTCAAACTGGGGAACTAAAGACGTCAGTCTCTCTGTCCTGGATGGACCTGATAACATGTCAACCCTCCTGTATTCAAACTGGGGAACTAAAGACATCAGTCTCTCTGTCCTGGATGGACCTGATAACATGTCAACCCTCCTGTATTCAAACTGGGGAACTAAAGACGTCAGTCTCTCTGTCCTGGATGGACCTGATAACATGTCAACCCTCCTGTATTCAAACTGGGGAACTAAAGACATCAGTCTCTCTGTCCTGGATGGACCTGATAACATGTCAACCCTCCTGTATTCAAACTGGGGAACTAAAGACGTCAGTCTCTCTGTCCTGGATGGACCTGATAACATGTCAACCCTCCTGTATTCAAACTGGGGAACTGAAGACGTCAGTCTCTCTGTCCTGGATGGACCTGATAACATGTCAACCCTCCTGTATTCAAACTGGGGAACTAAAGACGTCAGTCTCTCTGTCCTGGATGGACCTGATAACATGTCAACCCTCCTGTATTCAAACTGGGGAACTAAAGACGTCTCTCTCTGTCCTGGATGGACCTGATAACATGTCAACCCTCCTGTATTCAAACTGGGGACCTAAAGACGTCAGTCTCTCTGTCCTGGATGGACCTGATAACATGTCAACCCTCCTGTATTCAAACTGGGGAACTAAAGACGTCAGTCTCTCTGTCCTGGATGGACCTGATAACATGTCAACCCTCCTGTATTCAAACTGGGGAACTAAAGACATCAGTCTCTCTGTCCTGGATGGACCTGATAACATGTCAACCCTCCTGTATTCAAACTGGGGAACTAAAGACGTCTCTCTCTGTCCTGGATGGACCTGATAACATGTCAACCCTCCTGTATTCAAACTGGGGACCTAAAGACGTCAGTCTCTCTGTCCTGGATGGACCTGATAACATGTCAACCCTCCTGTATTCAAACTGGGGAACTAAAGACGTCAGTCTCTCTGTCCTGGATGGACCTGATAACATGTCAACCCTCCTGTATTCAAACTGGGGAACTAAAGACATCAGTCTCTCTGTCCTGGATGGACCTGATAACATGTCAACCCTCCTGTATTCAAACTGGGGACCTAAAGACGTCAGTCTCTCTGTCCTGGATGGACCTGATAACACGTCAACCCTCCTGTATTCAAACTGGGGAACTAAAGACATCAGTCTCTCTGTCCTGGATGGACCTGATAACATGTCAACCCTCCTGTATTCAAACTGGGGACCTAAAGACATCAGTCTCTCTGTCCTGGATGGACCTGATAACATGTCAACCCTCCTGTATTCAAACTGGGGAACTAAAGACGTCCGTCTCTCTGTCCTGGATGGACCTGATAACATGTCAACCCTCCTGTATTCAAACTGGGGAACTAAAGACGTCAGTCTCTCTGTCCTGGATGGACCTGATAACATGTCAACCCTCCTGTATTCAAACTGGGGAACTAAAGACATCAGTCTCTCTGTCCTGGATGGACCTGATAACATGTCAACCCTCCTGTATTCAAACTGGGGAACTAAAGACATCAGTCTCTCTGTCCTGGATGGACCTGATAACATGTCAACCCTCCTGTATTCAAACTGGGGAACTAAAGACATCAGTCTCTCTGTCCTGGATGGACCTGATAACATGTCAACCCTCCTGTAGTCAAACTGGGGAACTAAAGACGTCAGTCTCTCTGTCCTGGATGGACCTGATAACATGTCAACCCTCCTGTATTCAAACTGGGGAACTAAAGACATCAGTCTCTCTGTCCTGGATGGACCTGATAACATGTCAACCCTCCTGTATTCAAACTGGGGAACTAAAGACGTCAGTCTCCCTGTCCTGGATGGACCTGATAACACGTCAACCCTCCTGTATTCAAACTGGGGAACTAAAGACGTCAGCCTCTCTGTCCTGGATGGACTTGATAACATGTCATCCCTCCTGTATTCAAACTGGGGAACTAAAGACATCAGTCTCTCTGTCCTGGATGGACCTGATAACATGTCAACCCTCCTGTATTCAAACTGGGGAACTAAAGACATCAGTCTCTCTGTCCTGGATGGACCTGATAACATGTCAACCCTCCTGTATTCAAACTGGGGAACTGAAGACATCAGTCTCTCTGTCCTGGATGGACCTGATAACATGTCAACCCTCCTGTATTCAAACTGGGGAACTAAAGACATCTGTCTCTCTGTCCTGGATGGACCTGATAACATGTCAACCCTCCTGTATTCAACTGGGGAACTAAAGATGTCCGTCTCTCTGTCCTGGATGGACCTGATAACATGTCAACCCTCCTGTATTCAAACTGGGGAACTAAAGACATCCGTCTCTCTGTCCTGGATGGACCTGATAACATGTCAACCCTCCTGTATTCAAACTGGGGAACTAAAGACGTCCGTCTCTCTGTCCTGGATGGACCTGATAACATGTCAACCCTCCTGTATTCAAACTGGGGAACTAAAGACGTCAGTCTCTCTGTCCTGGATGGACCTGATAACATGTCAACCCTCCTGTATTCAAACTGGGGAACTAAAGACATCAGTCTCTCTGTCCTGGATGGACCTGATAACATGTCAACCCTCCTGTATTCAAACTGGGGAACTAAAGACGTCAGTCTCTCTGTCCTGGATGGACCTGATAACATGTGAACCCTCCTGTATTCAAACTGGGGAACTAAAGACGTCCGTCTCTCTGTCCTGGATGGACCTGATAACATGTCAACCCTCCTGTATTCAAACTGGGGAACTAAAGACGTCAGTCTCTCTGTCCTGGATGGACCTGATAACATGTCAACCCTCCTGTATTCAAACTGGGGAACTAAAGACATCAGTCTCTCTGTCCTGGATGGACCTGATAACATGTCAACCCTCCTGTATTCAAACTGGGGAACTAAAGACGTCAGTCTCTCTGTCCTGGATGGACCTGATAACATGTCAACCCTCCTGTATTCAAACTGGGGAACTAAAGACATCAGTCTCTCTGTCCTGGATGGACCTGATAACATGTCAACCCTCCTGTATTCAAACTGGGGAACTAAAGACGTCAGTCTCTCTGTCCTGGATGGACCTGATAACATGTCAACCCTCCTGTATTCAAACTGGGGAACTAAAGACGTCAGTCTCTCTGTCCTGGATGGACCTGATAACATGTCAACCCTCCTGTATTCAAACTGGGGAACTAAAGACGTCAGTCTCTCTGTCCTGGATGGACCTGATAACATGTCAACCCTCCTGTATTCAAACTGGGGAACTAAAGACGTCAGTCTCTCTGTCCTGGATGGACCTGATAACATGTCAACCCTCCTGTATTCAAACTGGGGAACTAAAGACGTCAGTCTCTCTGTCCTGGATGGACCTGATAACATGTCAACCCTCCTGTATTCAAACTGGGGACCTAAAGACGTCAGTCTCTCTGTCCTGGATGGACCTGATAACATGTCAACCCTCCTGTATTCAAACTGGGGAACTAAAGACGTCAGTCTCTCTGTCCTGGATGGACCTGATAACATGTCAACCCTCCTGTATTCAAACTGGGGAACTGAAGACGTCAGTCTCTCTGTCCTGGATGGACCTGATAACATGTCAACCCTCCTGTATTCAAACTGGGGAACTAAAGACGTCAGTCTCTCTGTCCTGGATGGACCTGATAACATGTCAACCCTCCTGTATTCAAACTGGGGAACTAAAGACGTCCGTCTCTCTGTCCTGGATGGACCTGATAACATGTCAACCCTCCTGTATTCAAACTGGGGAACTAAAGACGTCCGTCTCTCTGTCCTGGATGGACCTGATAACATGTCAACCCTCCTGTATTCAAACTGGGGAACTAAAGACGTCAGTCTCTCTGTCCTGGATGGACCTGATAACATGTCAACCCTCCTGTATTCAAACTGGGGAACTAAAGACGTCAGTCTCTCTGTCCTGGATGGACCTGATAACATGTCAACCCTCCTGTATTCAAACTGGGGAACTAAAGACATCAGTCTCTCTGTCCTGGATGGACCTGATAACATGTCAACCCTCCTGTATTCAAACTGGGGAACTAAAGACGTCAGTCTCTCTGTCCTGGATGGACCTGATAACACGTCAACCCTCCTGTATTCAAACTGGGGAACTAAAGACATCAGTCTCTCTGTCCTGGATGGACCTGATAACATGTCAACCCTCCTGTATTCAAACTGGGGAACTAAAGACGTCAGCCTCTCTGTCCTGGATGGACCTGATAACATGTCAACCCTCCTGTATTCAAACTGGGGAACTAAAGACGTCAGCCTCTCTGTCCTGGATGGACTTGATAACATGTCAACCCTCCTGTATTCAAACTGGGGAACTAAAGATGTCCGTCTCTCTGTCCTGGATGGACCTGATAACATGTCAACCCTCCTGTATTCAAACTGGGGAACTAAAGACATCAGTCTCTCTGTCCTGGATGGACCTGATAACATGTCAACCCTCCTGTATTCAAACTGGGGAACTAAAGACGTCAGTCTCTCTGTCCTGGATGGACCTGATAACATGTCAACCCTCCTGTATTCAAACTGGGGAACTAAAGACGTCAGTCTCTCTGTCCTGGATGGACCTGATAACATGTCAACCCTCCTGTATTCAAACTGGGGAACTAAAGACGTCAGTCTCTCTGTCCTGGATGGACCTGATAACATGTCAACCCTCCTGTATTCAAACTGGGTAACTAAAGACGTCAGTCTCTCTGTCCTGGATGGACCTGATAACATGTCAACCCTCCTGTATTCAAACTGGGGAACTAAAGACATCAGTCTCTCTGTCCTGGATGGACCTGATAACATGTCAACCCTCCTGTATTCAAACTGGGGAACTAAAGACATCAGTCTCTCTGTCCTGGATGGACCTGATAACATGTCAACCCTCCTGTATTCAAACTGGGGAACTAAAGATGTCCGTCTCTCTGTCCTGGATGGACCTGATAACATGTCAACCCTCCTGTATTCAAACTGGGGAACTAAAGACGTCAGTCTCTCTGTCCTGGATGGACCTGATAACATGTCAACCCTCCTGTATTCAAACTGGGGAACTAAAGATGTCCGTCTCTCTGTCCTGGATGGACCTGATAACATGTCAACCCTCCTGTATTCAAACTGGGGAACTAAAGACGTCAGTCTCTCTGTCCTGGATGGACCTGATAACATGTCAACCCTCCTGTATTCAAACTGGGGAACTAAAGACATCTGTCTCTCTGTCCTGGATGGACCTGATAACATGTCAACCCTCCTGTATTCAAACTGGGGAACTAAAGACGTCAGTCTCTCTGTCCTGGATGGACCTGATAACATGTCAACCCTCCTGTATTCAAACTGGGGAACTAAAGACATCAGTCTCTCTGTCCTGGATGGACCTGATAACATGTCAACCCTCCTGTATTCAAACTGGGGAACTAAAGACGTCAGTCTCTCTGTCCTGGATGGACCTGATAACATGTCAACCCTCCTGTATTCAAACTGGGGAACTAAAGACGTCAGTCTCTCTGTCCTGGATGGACCTGATAACATGTCAACCCTCCTGTATTCAAACTGGGGAACTAAAGACGTCAGTCTCTCTGTCCTGGATGGACCTGATAACATGTCAACCCTCCTGTATTCAAACTGGGGAACTAAAGACATCAGTCTCCCTGTCCTGGATGGACCTGATAACATGTCAACCCTCCTGTATTCAAACTGGGGAACTAAAGACATCAGTCTCTCTGTCCTGGATGGACCTGATAACATGTCAACCCTCCTGTATTCAAACTGGGGAACTAAAGACGTCAGTCTCTCTGTCCTGGATGGACCTGATAACATGTCAACCCTCCTGTATTCAAACTGGGGAACTAAAGACATCAGTCTCTCTGTCCTGGATGGACCTGATAACATGTCAACCCTCCTGTATTCAAACTGGGGAACTAAAGACGTCCGTCTCTCTGTCCTGGATGGACCTGATAACATGTCAACCCTCCTGTATTCAAACTGGGGAACTAAAGACGTCCGTCTCTCTGTCCTGGATGGACCTGATAACATGTCAACCCTCCTGTATTCAAACTGGGGAACTAAAGACATCAGTCTCTCTGTCCTGGATGGACCTGATAACATGTCAACCCTCCTGTATTCAAACTGGGGAACTAAAGACGTCCGTCTCTCTGTCCTGGATGGACCTGATAACATGTCAACCCTCCTGTATTCAAACTGGGGAACTAAAGACGTCCGTCTCTCTGTCCTGGATGGACCTGATAACATGTCAACCCTCCTGTATTCAAACTGGGGAACTAAAGACGTCAGTCTCTCTGTCCTGGATGGACCTGATAACATGTCAACCCTCCTGTATTCAAACTGGGGAACTAAAGACATCAGTCTCTCTGTCCTGGATGGACCCGATAACATGTCAACCCTCCTGTATTCAAACTGGGGAACTAAAGACGTCTCTCTCTGTCCTGGATGGACCTGATAACATGTCAACCCTCCTGTATTCAAACTGGGGAACTAAAGACATCAGTCTCTCTGTCCTGGATGGACCTGATAACATGTCAACCCTCCTGTATTCAAACTGGGGAACTAAAGACGTCAGTCTCTCTGTCCTGGATGGACCTGATAACATGTCAACCCTCCTGTATTCAAACTGGGGAACTAAAGACGTCAGTCTCTCTGTCCTGGATGGACCTGATAACATGTCAACCCTCCTGTATTCAAACTGGGGAACTAAAGACGTCAGTCTCTCTGTCCTGGATGGACCCGATAACATGTCAACCCTCCTGTATTCAAAC
Source organism: Salvelinus alpinus (assembly GCF_045679555.1). NCBI lineage: Eukaryota > Metazoa > Chordata > Actinopteri > Salmoniformes > Salmonidae > Salvelinus > Salvelinus alpinus. The sequence continues at coordinate 108,664,074 of NC_092088.1, forward strand.
TGGGGAACTAAAGACGTCTCTCTCTGTCCTGGATGGACCTGATAACATGTCAACCCTCCTGTATTCAAACTGGGGAACTAAAGACATCAGTCTCTCTGTCCTGGATGGACCTGATAACATGTCAACCCTCCTGTATTCAAACTGGGGAACTAAAGACATCAGTCTCTCTGTCCTGGATGGACCTGATAACATGTCAACCCTCCTGTATTCAAACTGGGGAACTAAAGACGTCAGTCTCTCTGTCCTGGATGGACCTGATAACATGTCAACCCTCCTGTATTCAAACTGGGGAACTAAAGACGTCCGTCTCTCTGTCCTGGATGGACCTGATAACATGTCAACCCTCCTGTATTCAAACTGGGGAACTAAAGACGTCAGTCTCTCTGTCCTGGATGGACCTGATAACATGTCAACCCTCCTGTATTCAAACTGGGGAACTAAAGACATCAGTATCTCTGTCCTGGATGGACCTGATAACATGTCAACCCTCCTGTATTCAAACTGGGGAACTAAAGACGTCAGTCTCTCTGTCCTGGATGGACCTGATAACATGTCAACCCTCCTGTATTCAAACTGGGGAACTAAAGACGTCAGTCTCTCTGTCCTGGATGGACCTGATAACATGTCAACCCTCCTGTATTCAAACTGGGGAACTAAAGACATCAGTCTCTCTGTCCTGGATGGACCTGATAACATGTCAACCCTCCTGTATTCAAACTGGGGAACTAAAGACGTCAGTCTCTCTGTCCTGGATGGACCTGATAACATGTCAACCCTCCTGTATTCAAACTGGGGAACTAAAGACATCAGTATCTCTGTCCTGGATGGACCTGATAACATGTCAACCCTCCTGTATTCAAACTGGGGAACTAAAGACGTCAGTCTCTCTGTCCTGGATGGACCTGATAACATGTCAACCCTCCTGTATTCAAACTGGGGAACTAAAGACATCAGTCTCTCTGTCCTGGATGGACCTGATAACATGTCAACCCTCCTGTATTCAAACTGGGGAACTAAAGACGTCAGCCTCTCTGTCCTGGATGGACCTGATAACATGTCAACCCTCCTGTATTCAAACTGGGGAACTAAAGACGTCAGTCTCTCTGTCCTGGATGGACCTGATAACATGTCAACCCTCCTGTATTCAAACTGGGGAACTAAAGACGTCAGTCTCTCTGTCCTGGATGGACCTGATAACATGTCAACCCTCCTGTATTCAAACTGGGGAACTAAAGACATCAGTCTCTCTGTCCTGGATGGACCTGATAACATGTCAACCCTCCTGTATTCAAACTGGGGAACTAAAGACATCAGTCTCTCTGTCCTGGATGGACCTGATAACATGTCAACCCTCCTGTAGTCAAACTGGGGAACTAAAGACGTCCGTCTCTCTGTCCTGGATGGACCTGATAACATGTCAACCCTCCTGTATTCAAACTGGGGAACTAAAGACGTCAGTCTCTCTGTCCTGGATGGACCTGATAACATGTCAACCCTCCTGTATTCAAACTGGGGAACTGAAGACGTCCGTCTCTCTGTCCTGGATGGACCTGATAACATGTCAACCCTCCTGTATTCAAACTGGGGAACTGAAGACGTCAGTCTCTCTGTCCTGGATGGACCTGATAACATGTCAACCCTCCTGTATTCAAACTGGGGAACTGAAGACGTCAGTCTCTCTGTCCTGGATGGACCTGATAACATGTCAACCCTCCTGTATTCAAACTGGGGAACTAAAGACATCAGTCTCTCTGTTCTGGACAGTTTCAACTGTTCTGCCTGCGGCTATGGAACCCTGACCTGTTCACCGGATGTGCTACCTGTCCCAGACCTGCTGTTTTCAACTCTCTAGAGACAGAAGGAGCGGTAGAGATACTCTGAATGATCGGCTATGAAAAGCCAACTGACATTTTGAGGTGCTGACTTGTTGCACCCTCGACAACCACTGTGATTATTATTTGACCCTGCTGGTCATCTATGAACATTTAAGCATCTTGGCCATGTTCTGTTATAATCTCCACCCGGCACAGCCAGAAGAGGACTGGCCACCCCTCATAGCCTGGTTCCTCTCTAGGTGTCTTCCTAGGTTTGGGCCTTTCTAGGGAGTTTTTCCTAGCCACCGTGCTTCTACACCTGCATTGCTTGCTGTTTGGGGTTTTAGGCTGGGTTTCTGTACAGCACTTTGTGACATCAGCTGATGTAAGAAGGGCTTTATAAATACATTTGATTTGAAATTACATTTTGGGCAAAAAAGGTAAACTCCGCTCCATCATTCATTGAATCAGATGGCTCATTCATCACAAAACCCACTGATAAACCAACTACTTAATTATTTTTTCATATGAAAGATTAGAAAACTATGGCATGACAGGCCAACAACTATTTTTTAACCTACACATCCATGCATAACTAACCTAATTATGTAAGACAGGCATTGTAATTTCAGAATTTCATGAAGTGAGTGTGGAAGAGGTGAAAAATACATTGTTATCTGTCAACAATGACAAGCAACCTGGGTCTGACATCTTGGATGGGAAATCACTGAGGATAATAGCGGACGATATTGCCACTCCCATGTGTCATATCTTCAATCTAAGCCTACAGTAAATTGTGTGCCTTCGGGCCTGGAGGGAAGTCATTCTTAATAGTAAGAAATAGTAAATAGTAGAGATTAGAGCAGGACTGTAAAATAACAGATTGTAGAGAATAGAGGAGGGCTGTAAAATAACAGATTGTAGAGAATAGAGCAGGGCTGTAAAATAACAGATTGTAGAGAATAGAGGAGGGCTGTAAAATAACAGTTTGTAGAGAAGTAGGTTACAGGATAAATTATTTATTACTATGAACTGAAAAAGGCCATTGTGTGAGTTGGAGTGAGTCCCAAAACAGTGGTCTCTCAGTCAACACATGAATAAAGTATTTCATAATATAGTAATTTATAATAAAGTATTTAATGTTGCTCAGCTCTTAGCTGTCAGAGCATAGGGACTCAGATGTCTCCAGGGAACATGTAAAAAGGGAATAATGGCAAGTTGGTTTTAATTTGACATGATGCATTTCAAACAGTTACTGGAAGACATTTCTACAGCCTCAGTTCTCTGAGCTGCGGGAGGCCAACTGGTCAACTGGCCAACTGGTCAACTGGTCAACTGGCCAACTGGTCAACTGGCCAACTGGCCAACTGGTCAACTGGCCAACTGGTCAACTGGTCAACTGGCCAACTGGTCAACTGGCCAACTGGTCAACTGGTCAACTGGCCAACTGAGTATCAGGAGCAGATCATACATGGACTTAATAAATGAAGTATGTATGAAGGAACAACTGTAACACTGTGAACCCCTCCGGCCCCGTAGAAAAGGGCCAATCCAGATACATTTAGTTTCACTGCTTTTCAGACCGGCCTCAGAGTGGTGGTCCCGGAATGACCAGGGGGGATGAGAGGGTTATAGAGGGTTGTAGAGAGTTGTAGAGTGTTGTAGAGTGTTGTAGAGGGTTATAGAGGGTTATAGAGGGTTGTAGAGGGTTGTAGAGGGTTGTAGAGGGTTGTAGAGGGTTGTAGAGGGTTGTAGAGGGTTATAGAGGGTTGTAGAGGGTTATAAAGGGTTATAGAGGGTTATAAAGGGTTATAAAGGGTTATAGAGAGTTATAAAGGGTTATAGAGAGTTATAAAGGGTTATATAGAGTTATAAAGGGTTATAGAGGGTTATAGAGTGTTGTAGAGGGTTATAGAGGGTATAGAGGGTTATAGAGTGTTATAGAGGGTTGTAGAGGGTTGTAGAGTGTTATAGAGGGTTGTAGAGTGTTGTAGAGTGTTATAGAGTGTTATAGAGGGTTGTAGAGGGTTATAGAGGGTTATAGGGGGTTATAGAGGGTTGTAGAGGGTTGTAGAGGGTTATAGAGGGTTATAGGGGGTTATAGAGGGTTATAGAGGGTTATAGGGGGTTATAGAGGGTTATAGAGAGTTATATAGAGTTATAAAGGGTTATAGAGGGTTGTAGAGGGTTATAGAGGGTTATAGAGGGTTATAGAGGGTTATAGGGGGTTATAGAGGGTTATAGAGGGTTATAGAGGGTTGTAGAGGGTTGTAGAGGGTTGTAGAGGGTTGTAGAGGGTTATATAGGGTTATAGAGGGTTGTAGATGGTTGTAGAGGGTTGTAGAGGGTTATAGAGGGTTATAGAGGGTTGTAGAGGGTTATAGAGGGTTAAATAGGGTTATAGAGGGTTGTAGAGGGTTATAGCGGGTTATAGAGGGTTGTAGAGGGTTATAGAGGGTTATAGGGGGTTGTAGAGGGTTGTAGAGGGTTATAGAGGGTTATATAGGGTTATAGAGGGTTGTAGAGGGTTATAGAGGGTTATATAGGGTTATAGAGGGTTGTAGAGGGTTATATAGGGTTATAGAGGGTTGTAGAGGGTTATATAGGGTTATAGAGGGTTATAGAGGGTTGTAGAGGGTTATAGAGGGTTATAGAGGGTTATAGGGGGTTGTAGAGGGTTATAGAGGGTTATAGAGGGTTATAGAGTGTTATAGAGGGTTGTAGAGTGTTATAGAGGGTTACAGAGGGTTATAGAGGGCTGGGTTGTAGAGGGTTATAGAGAGTTATAGGGGGTTGTAGAGGGTTATAGAGGGTTATAGAGGGTTATAGAGGGTTATAGAGTGTTATAGAGGGTTGTAGAGTGTTATAGAGGGTTGTAGAGTGTTATAGAGGGTTATAGAGGGTTATAGAGGGTTATAGAGGGTTATAGAGGGTTGTAGAGGGCTGGGTTGTACACCTGATCTCAGAACTGTGTTGTTATACATATGATCACAGAGTCAAACTACTATTGTCATCCTCTGGTTACCTCCCAAAGGACCTCCCGTTCCCTATATAGTGCAATATGTTTTGACCAGAGACCATTGGACCAGGGTCCTAAGTAGGACGGACATACAGGGCCTTCGGAAAGTATTCAGACCCCTTGACTTTTTACACATTCTGTTACATTACAGCCTTATTCTAAAATGGATTCAATTACTTTTTTTCACAATACAATACACAATACTCCACAATGACAAAACGAAAACAGGTTTTTAGACATTTCTTTGCAAATGTATAAAAAAACAGAAATACCTTATTTCCATAAGTATTCAGACCCTTTGCTATGAGACTTGAAATTGAGCTCAGGTGCATCCTGTTTCCATTGATTATCCTTGAGATGTTTCTACAACTTGATTGGAGTCCACCTGTGGTAAATTCTATTGATTGGACATGATTTGAAAATGCCCACATCTGTCTATATAAGATCCCACAGTTGACTCCGAGACAGTATTGTGTCGAGGCACAGATCTGGGGAAGGGTACCAAAAAATGCCTGCAGCTTTGAACACAATGGCCTCCATCATTCTTAAATGTAAGAAGTTTGGAACCACCAAGACTCTTCCTAGAGTTGGCCACCCGGCCAAACTAAGCAATCCGGGGAGAAAGGCCTTGGTCAGGGAGATGACCAAGAACCCAATGGTCACTCTGACAGAGCTCCAGAGTTCCTCTGTGGAGATGGGAGAACCTTCCAGAAGGACAACCATCTCTGCAGCACTCCACCAATCGGGCCTTTATGGTAGAGTGGCCAGACGGAAGCCACTCCTCAGTAAAAGGTACATGACAGCCCGCTTGGAGTTTGCTAAAAGGCACCTAAAGACTCTCAGACCAGGAGAAACAAGATTCTCTGGTCTGATGAAACCAAGATTGAACTCTTTGGCCTGAATGCCAAGTGTCACATCTGGAGGAAACCTGGAACCATCCTTACGGAGAAGCATGGTGATGGCAATATCATGCTGTGGGGATGTTTTTCAGCGGCAGGGACTGGAAGAGTAGTCAGGATCGAGGGAAAGATGAAGAGAGAAAAGTACAAAGAGGTCCTTGACGAAACGCACACAGCCAAGACAATGCAGAAGTGGCTTCCAGACAAGTCTCTGAATGTCCCCCTCCCTCCCCTCCACCCCCCCCCCCTCCCTCCCTTCCCCCCTCCCTCCCCACTCTGCTCTTAACCCACTCAGCGCTATGTGTCAAGGCTCTTCCTGGCAGGCAGCTCTCTCTGTAGTAGTGTGAACATCTGGATGGCGGTATGGGAGAGAGTCTCTCTGTAATAGTGTGAACATCTGGATGAGAGAGTCAGAAGCCAATAGGTAATGCTAGGCCCCCTGGGAGTTTTTAGTACAGTAATGTAGAATGGTGTTGTTTGAACATTTGGATAATGGTATTTTTTACTAACATATAATTGGTATTTTTGGGGGTATTTTATTAGGATCCCCATTAGCTGTTGCAAAAGCAGCAGCTACTCTTCCTGGGGTTCCACACAGAACATGAAACATGACATAATACAGAACATTAATAGACAAGAACAGAACTACATAAAACATTTCTAAAAAGGCACACGTAGCCCACATATCAATACATACACACAAACTATCCAGGTCCAATAGGGGAGAGGCGTTGTGCCGCGAGGTGTTGCTTTATCTGTTTTCTGAAACCAGGTTTGCTTTTTATTTGAGCAACATGAGATGGAAGGATGTTCCATGCAATAAGGGCTCTATATAATACTGTACGCTTTCTTGAATTTGTTCTGGATTTGGGGACTGTGAAAAGACCCCTGGTGGCATGTCTGGTGGGATAAGTGTGTGTGACAGAGCTGTGTGTAAGGTGACTGTGAAGAGACCCCTGGTGGCATGTCTGGTGGGATAAGTGTGTGTGACAGAGCTGTGTGTAAGTTGACTATGCAAACAATTTGGGATTTTCAACACGTTAATGTTTCTCATAAAAAGAAGAAGTGATGCAGTCAGTCTCTCCTCAACTCTTAGCCAAGAGAGACTGGCATGAATAGTATTTATATCAGCCCTCTGATTACAATGAAGAGCAGAACGTGCTGCTATGGTGTTTTACTAACTTAGAATGGTGTTTTACTAACTTAGAATGGTGTTTTACTAACTTAGAATGGTGTTTTACTAACTTAGAATGGTGTTTTACTAACTTAGAATGGTGTTTTACTAACTTAGAATGGTGTTTTTACTAACTTAGAATGGTGTTTTACTAACTTAGAATGGTGTTTTACTAACTTAGAATGGCGTTTTACTAACTTAGAATGGTGTTTTACTAACTTAGAATGGTGTTTTACTAACTGAGAATGGTGTTTTTACTAACTTAGAATGGTGTTTTACCAACTTAGAATGGTGTTTTACTAACTTAGAATGGTGTTTTACTAACTTAGAATGGTGTTTTATTAACTTAGAATGGTGTTTTACTAACTTAGAATGGTGTTTTACTAACTGAGAATGGTGTTTTTACTAACTTAGAATGGTGTTTTACTAACTTAGAATGGTGTTTTACTAACTTAGAATGGTGTTTTACTAACTTAGAATGGTGTTTTATTAACTTAGAATGGTGTTTTACTAACTTAGAATGGTGTTTTTACTAACTTAGAATGGTGTTTTACTAACTTAGAATGGTGTTTTACTAACTTAGAATGGTGTTTTTACTAACTTAGAATGGTGTTTTACTATCTTAGAATGGTGTTTTACTAACTTAGAATGGTGTTTTTACTAACTTAGAATGGTGTTTTACTAACTTAGAATGGTGTTTTACTAACTTAGAATGGTGTTTTACTAACTTAGAATGGTGTTTTACTAACTTAGAATGGTGTTTTTACTAACTTAGAATGGTGTTTTACTAACTTAGAATGGTGTTTTTACTAACTTAGAATGGTGTTTTTACTAACTTTTAATGGTGTTTTTTACTAACCTATAATGGTGTTTTACTAACTTATAATGGTGTTTTACTAAATTTTTATGGTGTATTTTACAAACTTTTAATGGTGTGTTTTACTAACTTATAATGGTGTGTTTTACTAACTTATAATGGTGTTTTTACTAACTTATAATGGTGTGTTTTACTAACTTATAATGGTGTGTTTTATTAACTTATAAAGGTGTGTTTTACTAACTTATAAAGGTGTGTTTTACTAACTTATAATGGTGTGTTTTATTAACTTATAAAGGTGTGTTTTACTAACTTATAAAGGTGTGTTTTATTAACTTATAAAGGTGTGTTTTACTAACTTATAAAGGTGTGTTTTACTAACTTATAATGGTGTGTTTTATTAACTTATAAAGGTGTGTTTTACTAACTTATAAAGGTGTGTTTTACTAACTTATAATGGTGTGTTTTATTAACTTATAAAGGTGTGTTTTACTAACTTATAATGGTGTGTTTTACTAACTTATAATGGTGTGTTTTACTAACTTATAATGGTGTGTTTTATTAACTTATAAAGGTGTGTTTTACTAACTTATAATGGTGTGTTTTACTAACTTATAATGGTGTGTTTTATTAACTTATAAAGGTGTGTTGTACTAACTTATAAAGGTGTGTTTTATAATGGTGTGTTTTAACTTATAATACTAAGGCTGACTGTCAGCTGCCCAACCTCTCTCTGTGTGAAGCTGACTGTCATTTAACAACCACTCTCTAACCACTAACCCCAACCCCTAACCCTAACCCAACTCATAACCCTACACTAACCCTACCCTAAAGTGGACTACTGTTGACCAGGGCCCATGGGCTAGTGCACTACTGTTGACCAGGGCCCATGGGCTAGTGGACTACTGTTGACCAGGGCCCATGGGCTAGTGGACTACTGTTGACCAGGGCCCATGGGCTAGTGGACTACTGTTGACCAGGGCACATGGGATTGTGGACTACTGTTGACCAGGGCCCATGGGCTAGTGGACTACTGTTGACCAGGGCCCATGGGCTAGTGCACTACTGTTGACCAGGGCCCATGGGCTAGTGGACTAGTGTTGACCAGGGCCCATGGGCTAGTGGACTAGTGTTGACCAGGGCCCATGGGCTAGTGGACTACTGTTGACCAGGGCCCATGGGATTGTGGACTACTGTTGACCAGGGCCCATGGGCTAGTGGACTACTGTTGACCAGGGCCCATGGGCTAGTGCACTACTGTTGACCAGGGCCCATGGGCTAGTGCACTACTGTTGACCAGGGCCCATGGGCTAGTGGACTACTGTTGACCAGGGTCCATGGGCTAGTGCACTACTGTTGACCAGGGCCCATGGGCTAGTGGACTACTGTTGACCAGGGCCCATGGGCTAGTGGACTACTGTTGACCAGGTCCCATGGGCTAGTGCACTACTGTTGACCAGGGCCCATGGGCTAGTGGACTACTGTTGACCAGGGCCCATGGGCTAGTGGACTACTGTTGACCAGGGCCCATGGGCTAGTGGACTACTGTTGACCAGGGCCCATAGGGTAGTGGACTACTGTTGACCAGGGCCTATAGGCTAGTGGACTACTGTTGACCAGGGCCCATGGGCTAGTGGACTAGTGTTGACCAGGGCCCATGGGCTAGTGGACTAGTGTTGACCAGGGCCCATGGGCTAGTTTACTACTGTTGACCAGGGCCCATGGGCTAGTGGACTACTGTTGACCAGGGCCCATGGGCTAGTGGACTACTGTTGACCAGGGCCCATAGGGTAGTGGACTACTGTTGACCAGGGCCTATAGGCTAGTGGACTACTGTTGACCAGAGCCTATAGGCTAGTGGACTACTGTTGACCGGGGCCTATAGGCTAGTGGACTACTGTTGACCAGGGCCCATAGGGTAGTGGACTACTGTTGACCAGGGCCTATGGGCTAGTGGACTACTGTTGACCAGGGCCCATGGGCTAGTGGACTACTGTTGACCAGGGCCCATAGGGTAGTGGACTACTGTTGACCAGGGCCTATGGGCTAGTGGACTACTGTTGACCAGGGCCCATGGGCTAGTGGACTACTGTTGACCAGGGCCTATAGGCTAGTGGACTACTGTTGACCAGGGCCCATAGGCTAGTGGACTACTGTTGACCAGGGCCTATAGGCTAGTGGACTACTGTTGACCAGGGCCCATGGGCTAGTGGACTACTGTTGACCAGGGCCCATGGGCTAGTGGACTACTGTTGACCAGGGCCCATGGGCTAGTGGACTACTGTTGACCAGGGCCCATGGGCTAGTGGACTACTGTTGACCAGGGTCCATAGGGTAGTGGGCTACTGTTGACCAGGGCCCATGGGCTAGTGGACTACTGTTGACCAGGGCCCATGGGCTAGTGGACTACTGTTGACCAGGGCCCATGGGCTAGTGGACTACTGTTGACCAGGGCCCGTGGGCTAGTGGACTACTGTTGACCAGGGTCCATAGGGTAGTGGACTACTGTTGACCAGGGCCTATGGGCTAGTGGACTACTGTTGACCAGGGTCCATAGGGTAGTGGGCTACTGTTGACCAGGGCCCATGGGGTAGTGGACTACTGTTGACCAGGGCCTATGGGCTAGTGGACTACTGTTGACCAGGGTCTATAGGGTAGTGGGCTACTGTTGACCAGGGCCTATAGGGTAGTGGGCTACTGTTGACCAGGGCCCATGGGCTAGTGGACTACTGTTGACCAGGGCCTATAGGGTAGTGGGCTACTGTTGACCAGGGCCTATGGGCTAGTGGACTACTGTTGACCAGGGCCCATGGGCTAGTGGACTACTGTTGACCAGGACCCATGGGCTAGTGGACTACTGTTGACCAGGGCCCATGGGCTAGTGGACTACTGTTGACCAGGGCCCATGGGCTAGTGGACTACTGTTGACCAGGGCCCATGGGCTAGTGGACTACTGTTGACCAGGGCCCATGGGCTAGTGGACTACTGTTGACCAGGGCCCATGGGCTAGTGGACTACTGTTGACCAGGGCCCATGGGCTAGTGGACTACTGTTGACCAGGGCCTATGGGGTAGTGCACTACTGTTGACCAGGGCATATAGGGTAGTGCACTACATTAGACCAGGGCCCATAGGGTAGTGCACTACTGTAGACCAGGGTCTATAAGGTAGTGGACTACTGTTGACCAGGGTCTATAAGGTAGTGGACTACTGTTGACCAGGGCCCATGGGGTAGTGCACTACTGTTGACCAGGGCATATAGGGTAGTGCACTACTGTTGACCAGGGCCCATAGGGTAGTGCACTACTGTTGACCAGGGCCCATAGGGTAGTGCACTACTGTTGACCAGGGCCCATAGGGTAGTGCACTACTGTTGACCAGGGCCCACAGGGTAGTGCACTACATTAGACCAGGGCCCATAGGGTAGTGCACTACTGTTGACCAGGGCCCATAGGGTAGTGCACTACTGTTGACCAGGGCCCATAGGGTAGTGCACTACGGTTGACCAGGGCCCATAGGGTAGTGCACTACTGTTGACCAGGGCCCATAGGGTAGTGCACTACTGTTGACCAGGGCCCATGGGGTAGTGGACTACTGTTGACCAGGGCATATAGGGTAGTGGAGTACTGTAGACCAGGGTCTATATGGTAGTGGACTACTGTAGACCAGGGTAGTGGACTACTGTAGACCAGGGTCTATAGGGTATTGGAATACTGTAGACCAGGGTCTATAGGGTAGTGCACTACTTTTGACCAGGGCCTAGTGGAGTACTGTAGACCAGGGTAGTGGACTACTTTAGACCAGGGCCCATAGGGTAGTGCACTACTTTAGACCAGGGCCTATAGGGTAGTGGAGTACTGTAGACCAGGGTCTATAGGGTAGTGCACTACTGTTGACCAGGGCCTATAGGGTAGTGTACTAAATAGGGAATGGGATACCATTTAGGACGCACGACTGTTACTGCAGCTGGAAGTAAATGGCCACTCTAAATGCAGCAGATTTCCGGCCAACTAACCATCATTCTGAACATAAAGAAGATTCCCTCAGGGTGTCTGATGTGTTCTAGAATGAAATGTGTTCTTTGGAAGAACCCCAGCGTGTGGTGAAGTACTGTAACATGAATAATGACTTCATACTGCTGAGATCAGTCCTGACACAGTTGTTGGATTCTGTTACCCCCTAGCCAAACACTGTTTAAACCCCTCCGGAGGGAGTCCATCGGGGCAGTCGGGACAGTCAAGCCCTGCTCACATCTCCCTTTATCATGACAACAAAGTCCTACAGAACACGTTCCAAACAGAATATGGACACGGTCCAGAAATGTTCCTGTCTTCATGTACACCATCTGAAATCCATTTCCATTGTGTGTGTTGTAAAGTTGTTTCTTGTTCTCCTTGTCTGATTGGGATCCCAGTCTGAAGACCAGCTATAGGCAGCAGCTGCTGCTGCAGTAGCATTAAACCTTTAGTCTACTGTAACTAACCAGAGAATGTTCTGGTTAACCCTTTAGTCTCCTGGTTAAACCGTTAGTCTCCTGTAACTAACCAGAGAATGTTCTGGTTAACCCTTTAGTCTCCTGTACCTAACCAGAGAATGTTCTGGTTAACCCTTTAGTCTCCTGTACCTAACCAGAGAATGTTCTGGTTAACCCTTTAGTCTACTGTAACTAACCAGAGAATGTTCTGGTTAACCCTTTAGTCTCCTGTACCTAACCAGAGAATGTTCTGGTTAACCCTTTAGTCTCCTGTACCTAACCAGAGAATGTTCTGGTTAACCCTTTAGTCTCCTGTACCTAACCAGAGAATGATCTGGTTAACCCTTTAGTCTCCTGGTTAACCCTTTAGTCTCCTGTACCTAACCAGAGGATGATCTGGTAATATATCAATATCACACTAATGACATGCTAATATCACTATACAATACAAATAACACACACACAACTAACATGGTAAGATCTTCCTTCATGTTGGAGAAACAACACACGTTTACAGACGGTTACAGTAACTATGCTGACGGCAGTTTGAATGTATTAGTTGAAGGATGAGCTTCAACCTCCAGAACTAATACATTCAAACTGCCGTGATCATAGCTGTGTGATGTCATTATAGAATGTTGAGGCAGGAGGACTTGAAGGAGACCAGGCAGGCTGTGCTAATCAGCCCTCAATGCATTATAGAATGTTGAGACAGGAGGACCTGAAGGAGACCAGGCAGGCTGTGCTAATCAGCCCTCAATGCATTATAGAATGTTGAGACAGGAGGACCTGAAGGAGACCAGGCAGGCTGTGCTAATCAGCCCCAAGACATTATAGAATGTTGAGGCAAGAGGACCTGAGGGAAACCAGGCAGGCTGTGCTAATCAGCCCTCAAGGCATTATAGAATGTTGATGCAGGGAGGACCTGAAGGAGACCAGGCAGGCTGTGCTAATCAGCCCTCAAGGCAGTATAGAATGTTGAGGCAGGAGGACCTGAAGGAGACCAGGCAGGCTGTGCTAATCAGCCATCAAGCCATTATAGAATGTTGATGCAGGAGGACCTGAAGGAGACCAGGCAGGCTGTGCTAATCAGCCCTCAAGGCATTATAGAATGTTGAGGCAGGAGGACCTGAAGGAGACCAGGCAGGCTGTGCTAATCAGCCCTCAAGGCATTATAGAATGTTGATGCAGGAGGACCTGAAGGAGACCAGGCAGGCTGTGCTAATCAGCCCTCAAGGCATTATAGAATGTTGAGGTGGGAGGACCTGAAGGAGACCAGGCAGGCTGTGCTAATCAGCCCTAAAGGCATTATAGAATGTTGAGGCAGGGAGGACCTGAAGGAGACCAGGCAGGCTGTGCTAATCAGCCCTCAAGGCATTATAGAATGTTGAGGCAGGAGGACCTGAAGGAGACCAGGCAGGCTGTGCTAATCAGCCCTCAAGGCATTATAGAATGTTGATGCAGGAGGACCTGAAGGAGACCAGGCAGGCTGTGCTAATCAGCCCTCAAGGCATTATAGAATGTTGATGTGGGAGGACCTGAAGGAGACCAGGCAGGCTGTGCTAATCAGCCCTAACAGGGATCTGCTTCCAACAGTAACCAACTGACACCCTATTCCCTATTTAGTGCACTACCATCCCCATCATGTGGACCATCAGTATCAGTAACCAACTGACACCCTATTCCCTATTTAGTGCACTACCATCCCCATCATGTGGACCATCAGTATCAGTAACCAACTGACACCCTATTCCCTATTTAGTGCACTACCATCCCCATCATGTGGACCATCAGTATCAGTAACATACAGTGGCTTTGGGCTCAGTGCCATGGAAACATCAGCCCATGTTAATAACATTGGTGATTTTCCTACTCAAAAGCAGGAAGTGACAAGCAGGGTCAGTGTGGAGAACAGTGTCACCACTCGACAGGACAGAGCATATCAGTACAACAGGGTGGTATTTCAGTACAGGGGTATTTCAGTACAGGGGTATCTCAGTACAGGGGTATCTCAGTACAGGGGTATATCAGTACAGGGGTATCTCAGTACAGGGGTATTTCAGTACAGGGATATATCAGTACAGGGGTATCTCAGTACAGGGGTATTTCAGTACAGGGGTATTTCAGTACAGGGATATCTCAGTACAGGGGTATTTCAGTACAGGGGTATTTCAGTACAGGGGTATCTCAGTACAGGGGTATGTCAGTACAGGGGTATGTCAGTACAGGGGTATGTCAGTACAGGGGTATGTCAGTACAGGGGTATCTCAGTACAGGGGTATCTCAGTACAGGGGTATCTCAGTACAGGGGTATCTCAGTACAGGGGTATTTCAGTACAGGGGTATTTCAGTACAGGGGTAGTAATATTTCAGGAACTCACCCAACTCGTCACAGACACTGTCGTTGTCGATGAGGGTGGGGTGTTCAAAGGTGTCCCTGCAGTACAGGATGTGGGTGTGGTCTGTGAGTGAGGTCACGCCTCCCAGGGCCAGAACCACCTGTGAGGTGAGGAGGGAGGCGGGTCTTTCTTTCAGCCGGGCCAATAGGGAACGGTAGCGACAATACTGGGGGTAAGACAGCACCGACACACGCTTCTGTTCCCCGTCATCACCTAGAGAGACAGAGGAGAGAAAGACAGACAGGGATTAATTAATCTTATGGCTGCAGGGGCAGTATTGAGTAACTTGGAAAAAGGTGCCCATTTCAAACGGCCTCGTACTCAATTCTTGCTCGTACAATATGCATATTATTATTACTATTGGACAGAAAACACTCTCTAGTTTCTAAAACCGTGTGAATTTTTTCTCTGAGTGAAACAGAACTCATTCTGCAGCCCACTTCCTGACAGGAAGTGAGATTTCTGAAATCGAGGTCTCTGTTCAAGGGCTTGCCTATAAATGGGCATGATACGTATTAGTATACATGCACATCATACACCTTCCCCTAGATGTCAAGAGGAAGTGAGAGAAGAAATGAAGTGATTATCTTGGTCTGAGGTGGAATAAATCCTCTTGGAATGACGTGTCCGCCATTTCCTGTTTTCTGAAAAGCGCGAAGTTGGACCTGGAATTGCCTTCTGGAAAGCTGTCGTTATAGGCGAATACTATCTCCGGCTTTGATTTTATTTGATACATGTTACAATATCATCGTAAAGTATGTTTTTTCAATATAGTTTTATTAGATTATTGAAATTTTTTCGGGAAGTTAGGCGTGTTGCGTTGTGTCCCTTTGTTCAGGATGGAGACCTTCGCGCCACTTGGCCAGTGTGCTTGCTAATTCAAGAAGGAAAAACGATGTTCTAAACCCAAACAACGACTGTTCTGGACAAAGGACCCCTTGTACAACATTCTGATGGAAGATCACCAAAAGTAGGACCCATTTTATGATGCTATTTCATATATCTGTCGAACTGTGCTATCGCTACCGTTTGCCTTGAATCAATGCTGTTGTGTGTTAGCTATTGTAGTAAGCTAATATAACGCTATATTGTGTTTTTGCTGTAAAACACTTAAAAAATCGGAAATATTGGCTGTATTCACAAGATCTTTGTCTTTCATTTGCTATACACCATATATTTTTCAGAAATGTTTTATGATGAGTATTTAGGTATTTGACGTTGGTGTCTGTAATTACTCTGGTTGCTTCGGTGCTATTTCTGACGGTAGCTGTGATGGTAGCAGCAATGTAAAACTGATTTATACCTCAAATATGCAAATTTTTCGAACAAAACATAGATTTATTGTGTAACATGTTATAGGACAGTCATCTGATGAAGTTGTTTCTTGGTTAGTTTGGTTGGATCTTGGTTAGTTAGGTTGGCTTTGTGCATGCTACCTGTGCTGTGAAAAATGTCTGTCCTTTTTTGTATTTGGTGGTGAGCTAACATAAATATACGTGGTGTTTTCGCTGTAAAACATTAAAAAAATCGGACATGTTGGCTGGATTCACAGGATGTTTATCTTTCAAATGCTGTATTGGACTTGTTAATGTGTGAAAGTTAAATATTTCTAAAAAATATATTTTGAATTTCGCGCCCTGCACTTGAGCTGGATGTTGTCATAAGTGTACCGGTGTCGGGCTTGCAGCCTGAAGAAGTTTTTAACAACATGGATAAAGACAGACAGAAACCCAGTACAGAGTATATGTAGCAACAATACTGGTGGTAAGACAGCATTAAGACACGCTTCTGTTCCCCGTCATCACCTAGAGAGACAGAGGAGAGAAAGACAGACAGGGATTAACAACACGGATAAAGACAGACAGAAACCCAGTACAGAGTATATGTAGCAACAATACTGGTGGTAAGACAGCATTAAGACACGCTTCTGGTCCCTGTCATCACCTAGAGGGACAGAGGAGAGACATGTTCTATAACAGAGAGAGAGAGAGGTCCAAGCAGTAGCAACAATACTGGTGGTAAGACAGCATTAAGACACGCTTCTGTTCCCCGTCATCACCTAGAGAGACAGAGGAGAGAAAGACAGACAGGGATTAACAACACGGATAAAGACAGACAGAAACCCAGTACAGAGTATATGTAGCAACAATACTGGTGGTAAGACAGCATTAGGACAGGCTTCTGATCCCCGTCATCACCTAGAGGGACAGAGGAGAGACATGTTCTATAACAGAGAGAGAGAGAGGTCCAAGCAGTAGCAACAATACTGGTGGTAAGACAGCATTAAGACACGCTTCTGTTCCCCGTCATCACCTAGTAGAACATACTAGCAGTAGTAGAACACACTAGCAGTAGTAGAACACACTAGCAGTAGTAGAACATACTAGCAGTAGTAGAACATACTAGCAGTAGTAGAACATACTAGCAGTAGTAGAACACACTAGCAGTAGTAGAACACACTAGCAGTAGCGGAACATACTAGCAGTAGTAGAACATACTAGCAGTAGTAGAACATACTAGCAGTAGCAGAACATACTAGCAGTAGCGGAACATACTAGCAGTAGTAGAACACACTAGCAGTAGCGGAACATACTAGCAGTAGTAGAACACACTAGCAGTAGTAGAACACACTAGCAGTAGTAGAACACACTAGCAGTAGTAGAACACACTAGCAGTAGTAGAACACACTAGCAGTAGTAGAACATACTAGCAGTAGTAGAACATACTAGCAGTAGTAGAACATACTAGCAGTAGCAGAACATACTAGCAGTAGTAAAACAGTAGTAGAACATACTAGCAGTAGTAGAACATACTAGCAGTAGTAGAACATACTAGCAGTAGCAGAACATACTAGCAGTAGCAGAACATACTAGCAGTAGTAGAACACACTAGCAGTAGCAGAACATACTAGCAGTAGTAGAACATACTAGCAGTAGTAGAACAGTAGTAGAACATACTAGCAGTAGTAGAACATACTAGCAGTAGTAGAACATACTAGCAGTAGTAGAACAGTAGTAGAACATACTAGCAGTAGTAGAACATACTAGCAGTAGTAGAACATACTAGCAGTAGCAGAACATACTAGCAGTAGCAGAACATACTAGCAGTAGTAGAACATACTAGCAGTAGTAGAACACACTAGCAGTAGTAGAACACACTAGCAGTAGTAGAACATACTAGCAGTAGTAGAACATACTAGCAGTAGTAGAACATACTAGCAGTAGTAGAACACACTAGCAGTAGTATAACATACTAGCAGTAGCAGAACACACTAGCAGTAGCAGAACATACTAGCAGTAGTAGAACAGTAGTAGAACATACTAGCAGTAATAGAACATACTAGCAGTAGCAGAACATACTAACAGTAGTAGAACATACTAGCGGTAGTAGAACATACTAGCGGTAGTAGAACATACTAGCAGTAGTAGAACATACTAGCAGTAATAGAACATACTAGCAGTAGCAGAACATACTAGCAGTAGCAGAACATACTAGCAGTAGCAGAACTTACTAGCAGTAGTAGAACACACTAGCAGTAGTAGAACACACTAGCAGTAGTATAACATACTAGCAGTAGCAGAACATACTAGCAGTAGCAGAACATACTAGCAGTAGTAGAACAGTAGTAGAACATACTAGCAGTAATAGAACATACTAGCGGTAGTAGAACATACTAGCAGTAGTAGAACATACTAGCAGTAGTAGAACATACTAGCAGTAATAGAACATACTAGCAGTAGCAGAACATACTAACAGTAGTAGAACATACTAGCGGTAGTAGAACATACTAGCGGTAGTAGAACATACTAGCAGTAGTAGAACATACTAGCAGTAATAGAACATACTAGCAGTAGTAGAACATACTAGCAGTAATAGAACATACTAGCAGTAGCAGAACATACTAACAGTAGTAGAACATACTAGCAGTAGTAGAACATACTAGCAGTAGTAGAACATACTAGCAGTAGCAGAACATACTAGCAGTAGTAAAACAGTAGTAGAACATACTAGCAGTAGTAGAACATACTAGCAGTAGTAGAACATACTAGCAGTAGCAGAACATACTAGCAGTAGCAGAACATACTAGCAGTAGTAGAACACACTAGCAGTAGCAGAACATACTAGCAGTAGTAGAACATACTAGCAGTAGTAGAACAGTAGTAGAACATACTAGCAGTAGTAGAACATACTAGCAGTAGTAGAACAGTAGTAGAACATACTAGCAGTAGTAGAACATACTAGCAGTAGTAGAACATACTAGCAGTAGCAGAACATACTAGCAGTAGCAGAACATACTAGCAGTAGTAGAACATACTAGCAGTAGCAGAACATACTAGCAGTAGCAGAACATACTAGCAGTAGCAGAACATACTAGCAGTAGCAGAACTTACTAGCAGTAGTAGAACACACTAGCAGTAGTAGAACACACTAGCAGTAGTAGAACACACTAGCAGTAGTAGAACATACTAGCAGTAGTAGAACATACTAGCAGTAGTAGAACATACTAGCAGTAGTAGAACACACTAGCAGTAGTAGAACATACTAGCAGTAGTAGAACACACTAAAAGTAGTAGAACATACTAGCAGTAGTAGAACATACTAGCAGTAGCAGAACATACTAGCAGTAGCAGAACATACTAGCAGTAGCAGAACTTACTAGCAGTAGTAGAACATACTAGCAGTAGTAGAACATACTAGCAGTAGCAGAACATACTAGCAGTAGCAGAACATACTAGCAGTAGCAGAACATACTAGCAGTAGTAGAACATACTAGCAGTAGTAGAACATACTAGCAGTAGTAGAACATACTAGCAGTAGTAGAACATACTAGCAGTAGTAGAACACACTAGCAGTAGTAGAACATACTAGCAGTAGTAGAACATACTAGCAGTAGGAGAACATACTAGCAGTAGTAGAACATACTAGCAGTAGTAGAACACACTAGCAGTAGTAGAACACACTAGCAGTAGTAGAACATACTAGCAGTAGTAGAACATACTAGCAGTAGTAGAACATACTAGCAGTAGTAGAACATACTAGCAGTAGCAGAACATACTAGCAGTAGTAGAACACACTAGCAGTAGTAGAACATACTAGCAGTAGTAGAACATACTAGCAGTAGCAGAACATACTAGCAGTAGTAGAACATACTAGCAGTAGCGGAACATACTAGCAGTAGTAGAACACACTAGCAGTAGTAGAACATACTAGCAGTAGTAGAACATACTAGCAGTAATAGAACATACTAGCAGTAGTAGAACATACTAGCAGTAATAGAACATACTAGCAGTAGCAGAACATACTAACAGTAGTAGAACATACTAGCAGTAGTAGAACATACTAGCAGTAGTAGAACATACTAGCAGTAGCAGAACATACTAGCAGTAGTAAAACAGTAGTAGAACATACTAGCAGTAGTAGAACATACTAGCAGTAGTAGAACATACTAGCAGTAGCAGAACATACTAGCAGTAGCAGAACATACTAGCAGTAGTAGAACACACTAGCAGTAGCAGAACATACTAGCAGTAGTAGAACATACTAGCAGTAGTAGAACAGTAGTAGAACATACTAGCAGTAGTAGAACATACTAGCAGTAGTAGAACAGTAGTAGAACATACTAGCAGTAGTAGAACATACTAGCAGTAGTAGAACATACTAGCAGTAGCAGAACATACTAGCAGTAGCAGAACATACTAGCAGTAGTAGAACATACTAGCAGTAGCAGAACATACTAGCAGTAGCAGAACATACTAGCAGTAGCAGAACATACTAGCAGTAGCAGAACTTACTAGCAGTAGTAGAACACACTAGCAGTAGTAGAACACACTAGCAGTAGTAGAACACACTAGCAGTAGTAGAACATACTAGCAGTAGTAGAACATACTAGCAGTAGTAGAACATACTAGCAGTAGTAGAACACACTAGCAGTAGTAGAACATACTAGCAGTAGTAGAACACACTAAAAGTAGTAGAACATACTAGCAGTAGTAGAACATACTAGCAGTAGCAGAACATACTAGCAGTAGCAGAACATACTAGCAGTAGCAGAACTTACTAGCAGTAGTAGAACATACTAGCAGTAGTAGAACATACTAGCAGTAGCAGAACATACTAGCAGTAGCAGAACATACTAGCAGTAGCAGAACATACTAGCAGTAGTAGAACATACTAGCAGTAGTAGAACATACTAGCAGTAGTAGAACATACTAGCAGTAGTAGAACATACTAGCAGTAGTAGAACACACTAGCAGTAGTAGAACATACTAGCAGTAGTAGAACATACTAGCAGTAGGAGAACATACTAGCAGTAGTAGAACATACTAGCAGTAGTAGAACACACTAGCAGTAGTAGAACACACTAGCAGTAGTAGAACATACTAGCAGTAGTAGAACATACTAGCAGTAGTAGAACATACTAGCAGTAGTAGAACATACTAGCAGTAGCAGAACATACTAGCAGTAGTAGAACACACTAGCAGTAGTAGAACATACTAGCAGTAGTAGAACATACTAGCAGTAGCAGAACATACTAGCAGTAGTAGAACATACTAGCAGTAGCGGAACATACTAGCAGTAGTAGAACACACTAGCAGTAGTAGAACACACTAGCAGTAGTAGAACACACTAGCAGTAGTAGAACATACTAGCAGTAGTAGAACATACTAGCAGTAGCAGAACATACTAGCAGTAGTAGAACACACTAGCAGTAGTAGAACATACTAGCAGTAGTAGAACATACTAGCAGTAGTAGAACACACTAGCAGTAGTAGAACACACTAGCAGTAGTAGAACATACTAGCAGTAGCGGAACATACTAGCAGTAGTAGAACACACTAGCAGTAGTAGAACACACTAGCAGTAGTAGAACACACTAGCAGTAGTAGAACATACTAGCAGTAGTAGAACATACTAGCAGTAGTAGAACACACTAGCAGTAGTAGAACACACTAGCAGTAGTAGAACACACTAGCAGTAGCGGAACATACTAGCAGTAGTGGAACATACTAGCAGTAGTAGAACATACTAGCAGTAGCGGAACATACTAGCAGTAGCGGAACATACTAGCAGTAGCGGAACATACTAGCAGTAGTAGAACACACTAGCAGTAGTAGAACATACTAGCAGTAGTAGAACACACTAGCAGTAGTAGAACACACTAGCAGTAGTAGAACACACTAGCAGTAGTAGAACACACTAGCAGTAGTAGAACACACTAGCAGTAGTAGAACACACTAGCAGTAGTAGAACACACTAGCAGTAGTAGAACACACTAGCAGTAGTAGAACATACTAGCAGTAGTAGAACATACTAGCAGTAGTAGAACATACTAGCAGTAGTAGAACACACTAGCAGTAGTAGAACATACTAGCAGTAGTAGAACACACTAAAAGTAGTAGAACATACTAGCAGTAGTAGAACATACTAGCAGTAGCAGAACATACTAGCAGTAGCAGAACATACTAGCAGTAGCAGAACTTACTAGCAGTAGTAGAACATACTAGCAGTAGTAGAACATACTAGCAGTAGCAGAACATACTAGCAGTAGCAGAACATACTAGCAGTAGCAGAACATACTAGCAGTAGTAGAACATACTAGCAGTAGTAGAACATACTAGCAGTAGTAGAACATACTAGCAGTAGTAGAACATACTAGCAGTAGTAGAACACACTAGCAGTAGTAGAACATACTAGCAGTAGTAGAACATACTAGCAGTAGGAGAACATACTAGCAGTAGTAGAACATACTAGCAGTAGTAGAACACACTAGCAGTAGTAGAACACACTAGCAGTAGTAGAACATACTAGCAGTAGTAGAACATACTAGCAGTAGTAGAACATACTAGCAGTAGTAGAACATACTAGCAGTAGCAGAACATACTAGCAGTAGTAGAACACACTAGCAGTAGTAGAACATACTAGCAGTAGTAGAACATACTAGCAGTAGCAGAACATACTAGCAGTAGTAGAACATACTAGCAGTAGCGGAACATACTAGCAGTAGTAGAACACACTAGCAGTAGTAGAACACACTAGCAGTAGTAGAACACACTAGCAGTAGTAGAACATACTAGCAGTAGTAGAACATACTAGCAGTAGCAGAACATACTAGCAGTAGTAGAACACACTAGCAGTAGTAGAACATACTAGCAGTAGTAGAACATACTAGCAGTAGTAGAACACACTAGCAGTAGTAGAACACACTAGCAGTAGTAGAACATACTAGCAGTAGCGGAACATACTAGCAGTAGTAGAACACACTAGCAGTAGTAGAACACACTAGCAGTAGTAGAACACACTAGCAGTAGTAGAACATACTAGCAGTAGTAGAACATACTAGCAGTAGTAGAACACACTAGCAGTAGTAGAACACACTAGCAGTAGTAGAACACACTAGCAGTAGCGGAACATACTAGCAGTAGTGGAACATACTAGCAGTAGTAGAACATACTAGCAGTAGCGGAACATACTAGCAGTAGCGGAACATACTAGCAGTAGCGGAACATACTAGCAGTAGTAGAACACACTAGCAGTAGTAGAACATACTAGCAGTAGTAGAACACACTAGCAGTAGTAGAACACACTAGCAGTAGTAGAACACACTAGCAGTAGTAGAACACACTAGCAGTAGTAGAACACACTAGCAGTAGTAGAACACACTAGCAGTAGTAGAACACACTAGCAGTAGTAGAACACACTAGCAGTAGTAGAACATACTAGCAGTAGTAGAACATACTAGCAGTAGTAGAACATACTAGCAGTAGTAGAACACACTAGCAGTAGTAGAACATACTAGCAGTAGTAGAACACACTAAAAGTAGTAGAACATACTAGCAGTAGTAGAACATACTAGCAGTAGCAGAACATACTAGCAGTAGCAGAACATACTAGCAGTAGCAGAACTTACTAGCAGTAGTAGAACA
This sequence comes from Salvelinus alpinus, assembly GCF_045679555.1. Taxonomy (NCBI): domain Eukaryota; kingdom Metazoa; phylum Chordata; class Actinopteri; order Salmoniformes; family Salmonidae; genus Salvelinus; species Salvelinus alpinus. Next base: position 108,687,593 of record NC_092088.1, read on the forward strand.
TACTAGCAGTAGTAGAACATACTAGCAGTAGCAGAACATACTAGCAGTAGCAGAACATACTAGCAGTAGCAGAACATACTAGCAGTAGTAGAACATACTAGCAGTAGTAGAACATACTAGCAGTAGTAGAACATACTAGCAGTAGTAGAACATACTAGCAGTAGTAGAACACACTAGCAGTAGTAGAACATACTAGCAGTAGTAGAACATACTAGCAGTAGGAGAACATACTAGCAGTAGTAGAACATACTAGCAGTAGTAGAACACACTAGCAGTAGTAGAACACACTAGCAGTAGTAGAACATACTAGCAGTAGTAGAACATACTAGCAGTAGTAGAACATACTAGCAGTAGTAGAACATACTAGCAGTAGCAGAACATACTAGCAGTAGTAGAACACACTAGCAGTAGTAGAACATACTAGCAGTAGTAGAACATACTAGCAGTAGCAGAACATACTAGCAGTAGTAGAACATACTAGCAGTAGCGGAACATACTAGCAGTAGTAGAACACACTAGCAGTAGTAGAACACACTAGCAGTAGTAGAACACACTAGCAGTAGTAGAACATACTAGCAGTAGTAGAACATACTAGCAGTAGCAGAACATACTAGCAGTAGTAGAACACACTAGCAGTAGTAGAACATACTAGCAGTAGTAGAACATACTAGCAGTAGTAGAACACACTAGCAGTAGTAGAACACACTAGCAGTAGTAGAACATACTAGCAGTAGCGGAACATACTAGCAGTAGTAGAACACACTAGCAGTAGTAGAACACACTAGCAGTAGTAGAACACACTAGCAGTAGTAGAACATACTAGCAGTAGTAGAACATACTAGCAGTAGTAGAACACACTAGCAGTAGTAGAACACACTAGCAGTAGTAGAACACACTAGCAGTAGCGGAACATACTAGCAGTAGTGGAACATACTAGCAGTAGTAGAACATACTAGCAGTAGCGGAACATACTAGCAGTAGCGGAACATACTAGCAGTAGCGGAACATACTAGCAGTAGTAGAACACACTAGCAGTAGTAGAACATACTAGCAGTAGTAGAACACACTAGCAGTAGTAGAACACACTAGCAGTAGTAGAACACACTAGCAGTAGTAGAACACACTAGCAGTAGTAGAACACACTAGCAGTAGTAGAACACACTAGCAGTAGTAGAACACACTAGCAGTAGTAGAACACACTAGCAGTAGTAGAACATACTAGCAGTAGTAGAACATACTAGCAGTAGTAGAACATACTAGCAGTAGTAGAACATACTAGCAGTAGTAGAACACACTAGCAGTAGTAGAACACACTAGCAGTAGTAGAACATACTAGCAGTAGTAGAACACACTAGCAGTAGTAGAACACACTAGCAGTAGTAGAACATACTAGCAGTAGTAGAACATACTAGCAGTAGTAGAACATACTAGCAGTAGTAGAACACACTAGCAGTAGTAGAACACACTAGCAGTAGCGGAACATACTAGCAGTAGTAGAACATACTAGCAGTAGTAGAACATACTAGCAGTAGCAGAACATACTAGCAGTAGCGGAACATACTAGCAGTAGTAGAACACACTAGCAGTAGCGGAACATACTAGCAGTAGTAGAACACACTAGCAGTAGTAGAACACACTAGCAGTAGTAGAACACACTAGCAGTAGTAGAACACACTAGCAGTAGTAGAACACACTAGCAGTAGTAGAACATACTAGCAGTAGTAGAACATACTAGCAGTAGTAGAACATACTAGCAGTAGCAGAACATACTAGCAGTAGTAAAACAGTAGTAGAACATACTAGCAGTAGTAGAACATACTAGCAGTAGTAGAACATACTAGCAGTAGCAGAACATACTAGCAGTAGCAGAACATACTAGCAGTAGTAGAACACACTAGCAGTAGCAGAACATACTAGCAGTAGTAGAACATACTAGCAGTAGTAGAACAGTAGTAGAACATACTAGCAGTAGTAGAACATACTAGCAGTAGTAGAACATACTAGCAGTAGTAGAACAGTAGTAGAACATACTAGCAGTAGTAGAACATACTAGCAGTAGTAGAACATACTAGCAGTAGCAGAACATACTAGCAGTAGCAGAACATACTAGCAGTAGTAGAACATACTAGCAGTAGTAGAACACACTAGCAGTAGTAGAACACACTAGCAGTAGTAGAACATACTAGCAGTAGTAGAACATACTAGCAGTAGTAGAACATACTAGCAGTAGTAGAACACACTAGCAGTAGTAGAACACACTAGCAGTAGTAGAACACACTAGCAGTAGTAGAACATACTAGCAGTAGTAGAACATACTAGCAGTAGCAGAACATACTAGCAGTAGCAGAACATACTAGCAGTAGCAGAACTTACTAGCAGTAGTAGAACACACTAGCAGTAGTAGAACACACTAGCAGTAGTATAACATACTAGCAGTAGCAGAACATACTAGCAGTAGCAGAACTTACTAGCAGTAGTAGAACACACTAGCGGTAGTAGAACATACTAGCAGTAGTAGAACATACTAGCAGTAATAGAACATACTAGCAGTAGTAGAACATACTAGCAGTAATAGAACATACTAGCAGTAGCAGAACATACTAACAGTAGTAGAACATACTAGCAGTAGTAGAACATACTAGCAGTAGTAGAACATACTAGCAGTAGCAGAACATACTAGCAGTAGTAAAACAGTAGTAGAACATACTAGCAGTAGTAGAACATACTAGCAGTAGTAGAACATACTAGCAGTAGCAGAACATACTAGCAGTAGCAGAACATACTAGCAGTAGTAGAACACACTAGCAGTAGCAGAACATACTAGCAGTAGTAGAACATACTAGCAGTAGTAGAACAGTAGTAGAACATACTAGCAGTAGTAGAACATACTAGCAGTAGTAGAACAGTAGTAGAACATACTAGCAGTAGTAGAACATACTAGCAGTAGTAGAACATACTAGCAGTAGCAGAACATACTAGCAGTAGCAGAACATACTAGCAGTAGCAGAACATACTAGCAGTAGCAGAACATACTAGCAGTAGCAGAACATACTAGCAGTAGCAGAACTTACTAGCAGTAGTAGAACACACTAGCAGTAGTAGAACACACTAGCAGTAGTATAACATACTAGCAGTAGCAGAACATACTAGCAGTAGCAGAACATACTAGCAGTAGTAGAACATACTAGCAGTAGTAGAACACACTAGCAGTAGTAGAACACACTAGCAGTAGTAGAACATACTAGCAGTAGTAGAACATACTAGCAGTAGTAGAACATACTAGCAGTAGTAGAACATACTAGCAGTAGTAGAACACACTAGCAGTAGTAGAACATACTAGCAGTAGTAGAACACACTAAAAGTAGTAGAACATACTAGCAGTAGTAGAACATACTAGCAGTAGCAGAACATACTAGCAGTAGCAGAACATACTAGCAGTAGCAGAACTTACTAGCAGTAGCAGAACTTACTAGCAGTAGTAGAACATACTAGCAGTAGCAGAACATACTAGCAGTAGCAGAACATACTAGCAGTAGCAGAACATACTAGCAGTAGCAGAACATACTAGCAGTAGCAGAACATACTAGCAGTAGCAGAACTTACTAGCAGTAGTAGAACATACTAGCAGTAGTAGAACACACTAGCAGTAGTAGAACACACTAGCAGTAGTAGAACATACTAGCAGTAGTAGAACATACTAGCAGTAGTAGAACATACTAGCAGTAGTAGAACATACTAGCAGTAGCAGAACATACTAGCAGTAGTAGAACACACTAGCAGTAGTAGAACATACTAGCAGTAGTAGAACATACTAGCAGTAGTAGAACACACTAGCAGTAGTAGAACATACTAGCAGTAGTAGAACATACTAGCAGTAGGAGAACATACTAGCAGTAGTAGAACATACTAGCAGTAGTAGAACACACTAGCAGTAGTAGAACACACTAGCAGTAGTAGAACACACTAGCAGTAGTAGAACATACTAGCAGTAGTAGAACATACTAGCAGTAGTAGAACATACTAGCAGTAGCAGAACATACTAGCAGTAGTAGAACACACTAGCAGTAGTAGAACATACTAGCAGTAGTAGAACATACTAGCAGTAGTAGAACATACTAGCAGTAGCGGAACACACTAGCAGTAGTAGAACACACTAGCAGTAGTAGAACACACTAGCAGTAGTAGAACACACTAGCAGTAGTATAACATACTAGCAGTAGCAGAACATACTAGCAGTAGCAGAACATACTAGCAGTAGTAGAACATACTAGCAGTAGTAGAACACACTAGCAGTAGTAGAACACACTAGCAGTAGTAGAACATACTAGCAGTAGTAGAACATACTAGCAGTAGTAGAACATACTAGCAGTAGTAGAACATACTAGCAGTAGTAGAACACACTAGCAGTAGTAGAACATACTAGCAGTAGTAGAACACACTAAAAGTAGTAGAACATACTAGCAGTAGTAGAACATACTAGCAGTAGCAGAACATACTAGCAGTAGCAGAACATACTAGCAGTAGCAGAACTTACTAGCAGTAGTAGAACATACTAGCAGTAGCAGAACATACTAGCAGTAGCAGAACATACTAGCAGTAGCAGAACATACTAGCAGTAGCAGAACATACTAGCAGTAGCAGAACTTACTAGCAGTAGTAGAACATACTAGCAGTAGTAGAACACACTAGCAGTAGTAGAACACACTAGCAGTAGTAGAACATACTAGCAGTAGTAGAACATACTAGCAGTAGTAGAACATACTAGCAGTAGTAGAACATACTAGCAGTAGCAGAACATACTAGCAGTAGTAGAACACACTAGCAGTAGTAGAACATACTAGCAGTAGTAGAACATACTAGCAGTAGTAGAACACACTAGCAGTAGTAGAACATACTAGCAGTAGTAGAACATACTAGCAGTAGGAGAACATACTAGCAGTAGTAGAACATACTAGCAGTAGTAGAACACACTAGCAGTAGTAGAACACACTAGCAGTAGTAGAACACACTAGCAGTAGTAGAACATACTAGCAGTAGTAGAACATACTAGCAGTAGTAGAACATACTAGCAGTAGCAGAACATACTAGCAGTAGTAGAACACACTAGCAGTAGTAGAACATACTAGCAGTAGTAGAACATACTAGCAGTAGTAGAACATACTAGCAGTAGCGGAACACACTAGCAGTAGTAGAACACACTAGCAGTAGTAGAACACACTAGCAGTAGTAGAACATACTAGCAGTAGTAGAACATACTAGCAGTAGTAGAACACACTAGCAGTAGTAGAACACACTAGCAGTAGCAGAACACACTAGCAGTAGTAGAACATACTAGCAGTAGTAGAACATACTAGCAGTAGTAGAACACACTAGCAGTAGTAGAACACACTAGCAGTAGCAGAACACACTAGCAGTAGCGGAACATACTAGCAGTAGTAGAACATACTAGCAGTAGTAGAACATACTAGCAGTAGCAGAACATACTAGCAGTAGTAGAACACACTAGCAGTAGTAGAACATACTAGCAGTAGTAGAACACACTAGCAGTAGTAGAACACACTAGCAGTAGTAGAACACACTAGCAGTAGTAGAACACACTAGCAGTAGTAGAACACACTAGCAGTAGTAGAACACACTAGCAGTAGTAGAACACACTAGCAGTAGTAGAACACACTAGCAGTAGTAGAACACACTAGCAGTAGTAGAACACACTAGCAGTAGTAGAACACACTAGCAGTAGTAGAACATACTAGCAGTAGTAGAACATACTAGCAGTAGTAGAACATACTAGCAGTAGTAGAACACACTAGCAGTAGTAGAACACACTAGCAGTAGTAGAACATACTAGCAGTAGTAGAACACACTAGCAGTAGTAGAACACACTAGCAGTAGTAGAACATACTAGCAGTAGTAGAACATACTAGCAGTAGTAGAACATACTAGCAGTAGTAGAACACACTAGCAGTAGTAGAACACACTAGCAGTAGCGGAACATACTAGCAGTAGTAGAACATACTAGCAGTAGTAGAACATACTAGCAGTAGTAGAACATACTAGCAGTAGCAGAACATACTAGCAGTAGCAGAACATACTAGCAGTAGTAGAACACACTAGCAGTAGCAGAACATACTAGCAGTAGTAGAACATACTAGCAGTAGTAGAACAGTAGTAGAACATACTAGCAGTAGTAGAACATACTAGCAGTAGTAGAACATACTAGCAGTAGTAGAACAGTAGTAGAACATACTAGCAGTAGTAGAACATACTAGCAGTAGTAGAACATACTAGCAGTAGCAGAACATACTAGCAGTAGCAGAACATACTAGCAGTAGTAGAACATACTAGCAGTAGTAGAACACACTAGCAGTAGTAGAACACACTAGCAGTAGTAGAACATACTAGCAGTAGTAGAACATACTAGCAGTAGTAGAACATACTAGCAGTAGTAGAACACACTAGCAGTAGTAGAACACACTAGCAGTAGTAGAACACACTAGCAGTAGTAGAACATACTAGCAGTAGTAGAACATACTAGCAGTAGCAGAACATACTAGCAGTAGCAGAACATACTAGCAGTAGCAGAACTTACTAGCAGTAGTAGAACACACTAGCAGTAGTAGAACACACTAGCAGTAGTATAACATACTAGCAGTAGCAGAACATACTAGCAGTAGCAGAACTTACTAGCAGTAGTAGAACACACTAGCGGTAGTAGAACATACTAGCAGTAGTAGAACATACTAGCAGTAATAGAACATACTAGCAGTAGTAGAACATACTAGCAGTAATAGAACATACTAGCAGTAGCAGAACATACTAACAGTAGTAGAACATACTAGCAGTAGTAGAACATACTAGCAGTAGTAGAACATACTAGCAGTAGCAGAACATACTAGCAGTAGTAAAACAGTAGTAGAACATACTAGCAGTAGTAGAACATACTAGCAGTAGTAGAACATACTAGCAGTAGCAGAACATACTAGCAGTAGCAGAACATACTAGCAGTAGTAGAACACACTAGCAGTAGCAGAACATACTAGCAGTAGTAGAACATACTAGCAGTAGTAGAACAGTAGTAGAACATACTAGCAGTAGTAGAACATACTAGCAGTAGTAGAACAGTAGTAGAATATACTAGCAGTAGTAGAACATACTAGCAGTAGTAGAACATACTAGCAGTAGCAGAACATACTAGCAGTAGCAGAACATACTAGCAGTAGTAGAACATACTAGCAGTAGCAGAACATACTAGCAGTAGCAGAACATACTAGCAGTAGCAGAACATACTAGCAGTAGTAGAACACACTAGCAGTAGTAGAACACACTAGCAGTAGTATAACATACTAGCAGTAGCAGAACATACTAGCAGTAGCAGAACATACTAGCAGTAGTAGAACATACTAGCAGTAGTAGAACACACTAGCAGTAGTAGAACATACTAGCAGTAGTAGAACATACTAGCAGTAGTAGAACATACTAGCAGTAGTAGAACATACTAGCAGTAGTAGAACACACTAGCAGTAGTATTACATACTAGCAGTAGTAGAACACACTAAAAGTAGTAGAACATACTAGCAGTAGTAGAACATACTAGCAGTAGCAGAACATACTAGCAGTAGCAGAACATACTAGCAGTAGCAGAACTTACTAGCAGTAGTAGAACATACTAGCAGTAGCAGAACATACTAGCAGTAGCAGAACATACTAGCAGTAGCAGAACATACTAGCAGTAGCAGAACATACTAGCAGTAGCAGAACTTACTAGCAGTAGTAGAACATACTAGCAGTAGTAGAACACACTAGCAGTAGTAGAACACACTAGCAGTAGTAGAACATACTAGCAGTAGTAGAACATACTAGCAGTAGTAGAACATACTAGCAGTAGTAGAACATACTAGCAGTAGCAGAACATACTAGCAGTAGTAGAACACACTAGCAGTAGTAGAACATACTAGCAGTAGTAGAACATACTAGCAGTAGTAGAACACACTAGCAGTAGTAGAACATACTAGCAGTAGTAGAACATACTAGCAGTAGGAGAACATACTAGCAGTAGTAGAACATACTAGCAGTAGTAGAACACACTAGCAGTAGTAGAACACACTAGCAGTAGTAGAACACACTAGCAGTAGTAGAACATACTAGCAGTAGTAGAACATACTAGCAGTAGTAGAACATACTAGCAGTAGCAGAACATACTAGCAGTAGTAGAACACACTAGCAGTAGTAGAACATACTAGCAGTAGTAGAACATACTAGCAGTAGTAGAACATACTAGCAGTAGCGGAACACACTAGCAGTAGTAGAACACACTAGCAGTAGTAGAACACACTAGCAGTAGTAGAACATACTAGCAGTAGTAGAACATACTAGCAGTAGTAGAACACACTAGCAGTAGTAGAACACACTAGCAGTAGCAGAACACACTAGCAGTAGCGGAACATACTAGCAGTAGTGGAACATACTAGCAGTAGTAGAACATACTAGCAGTAGCAGAACATACTAGCAGTAGTAGAACACACTAGCAGTAGTAGAACATACTAGCAGTAGTAGAACACACTAGCAGTAGTAGAACACACTAGCAGTAGTAGAACACACTAGCAGTAGTAGAACACACTAGCAGTAGTAGAACACACTAGCAGTAGTAGAACACACTAGCAGTAGTAGAACACACTAGCAGTAGTAGAACACACTAGCAGTAGTAGAACACACTAGCAGTAGTAGAACACACTAGCAGTAGTAGAACACACTAGCAGTAGTAGAACACACTAGCAGTAGTAGAACATACTAGCAGTAGTAGAACATACTAGCAGTAGTAGAACATACTAGCAGTAGTAGAACACACTAGCAGTAGTAGAACACACTAGCAGTAGTAGAACATACTAGCAGTAGTAGAACACACTAGCAGTAGTAGAACATACTAGCAGTAGTAGAACATACTAGCAGTAGTAGAACATACTAGCAGTAGTAGAACACACTAGCAGTAGTGGAACACACTAGCAGTAGCGGAACATACTAGCAGTAGTAGAACATACTAGCAGTAGTAGAACACACTAGCAGTAGCAGAACATACTAGCAGTAGCGGAACATACTAGCAGTAGTGGAACACACTAGCAGTAGCGGAACATACTAGCAGTAGTGGAACACACTAGCAGTAGTAGAACATACTAGCAGTAGTAGAACATACTAGCAGTAGTAGAACATACTAGCAGTAGTAGAACACACTAGCAGTAGTGGAACACACTAGCAGTAGCGGAACATACTAGCAGTAGTAGAACATACTAGCAGTAGTAGAACACACTAGCAGTAGCAGAACATACTAGCAGTAGCGGAACATACTAGCAGTAGTGGAACACACTAGCAGTAGCGGAACATACTAGCAGTAGTGGAACACACTAGCAGTAGTAGAACACACTAGCAGTAGTAGAACACACTAGCAGTAGTAGAACATACTAGCAGTAGTAGAACAAACTAGCAGTAGTAGAACACACTAGCAGTAGTAGAACACACTAGCAGTAGTAGAACATACTAGCAGTAGTAGAACATACTAGCAGTAGTAGAACATACTAGCAGTAGTAGAACACACTAGCAGTAGTAGAACACACTAGCAGTAGTAGAACACACTAGCAGTAGTAGAACACACTAGCAGTAGTAGAACACACTAGCAGTAGTAGAACACACTAGCAGTAGTAGAACACACTAGCAGTAGTAGAACATACTAGCAGTAGTAGAACACACTAGCAGTAGTAGAACACACTAGCAGTAGTAGAACATACTAGCAGTAGTAGAACATACTAGCAGTAGTAGAACATACTAGCAGTAGTAGAACACACTAGCAGTAGTAGAACACACTAGCAGTAGTAGAACATACTAGCAGTAGTAGAACATACTAGCAGTAGTAGAACATACTAGCAGTAGTAGAACATACTAGCAGTAGCAGAACATACTAGCAGTAGTAGAACACACTAGCAGTAGTAGAACATACTAGCAGTAGTAGAACATACTAGCAGTAGCAGAACATACTAGCAGTAGTAGAACATACTAGCAGTAGCGGAACATACTAGCAGTAGTAGAACACACTAGCAGTAGTAGAACACACTAGCAGTAGTAGAACACACTAGCAGTAGTAGAACATACTAGCAGTAGTAGAACATACTAGCAGTAGTAGAACACACTAGCAGTAGTAGAACACACTAGCAGTAGTAGAACACACTAGCAGTAGCGGAACATACTAGCAGTAGTAGAACATACTAGCAGTAGTAGAACATACTAGCAGTAGCAGAACATACTAGCAGTAGCGGAACATACTAGCAGTAGTAGAACATACTAGCAGTAGCGGAACATACTAGCAGTAGTAGAACAAACTAGCAGTAGCAGAACATACTAGCAGTAGTAGAACACACTAGCAGTAGTAGAACACACTAGCAGTAGTAGAACATACTAGCAGTAGCGGAACATACTAGCAGTAGTAGAACAAACTAGCAGTAGCAGAACATACTAGCAGTAGTAGAACACACTAGCAGTAGTAGAACACACTAGCAGTAGTAGAACACACTAGCAGTAGTAGAACAAACTAGCAGTAGCGGAACATACAAGCAGTAGTGGAACATACTAGCAGTAGTAGAACATACTAGCAGTAGTAGAACATACTAGCAGTAGTAGAACATACTAGCAGTAGTAGAACATACTAGCAGTAGTAGAACATACTAGCAGTAGTAGAACATACTAGCAGTAGTAGAACATACTAGCAGTAGTAGAACACACTAGCAGTAGTAGAACATACTAGCAGTAGTAGAACATACTAGCAGTAGTAGAACACACTAGCAGTAGTAGAACACACTAGCAGTAGTAGAACATACTAGCAGTAGTAGAACACACTAGCAGTAGTAGAACACACTAGCAGTAGTAGAACACACTAGCAGTAGTAGAACATACTAGCAGTAGTAGAACATACTAGCAGTAGTAGAACATACTAGCAGTAGTAGAACATACTAGCAGTAGCAGAACATACTAGCAGTAGTAGAACACACTAGCAGTAGTAGAACATACTAGCAGTAGTAGAACATACTAGCAGTAGCAGAACATACTAGCAGTAGTAGAACATACTAGCAGTAGCGGAACATACTAGCAGTAGTAGAACATACTAGCAGTAGTAGAACATACTAGCAGTAGCGGAACATACAAGCAGTAGTGGAACATACTAGCAGTAGTAGAACATACTAGCAGTAGTAGAACATACTAGCAGTAGTAGAACATACTAGCAGTAGTAGAACATACTAGCAGTAGTAGAACATACTAGCAGTAGTAGAACATACTAGCAGTAGTAGAACACACTAGCAGTAGTAGAACACACTAGCAGTAGTAGAACACACTAGCAGTAGTAGAACATACTAGCAGTAGTAGAACATACTAGCAGTAGTAGAACATACTAGCAGTAGTAGAACACACTAGCAGTAGTAGAACACACTAGCAGTAGTAGAACATACTAGCAGTAGTAGAACATACTAGCAGTAGTAGAACATACTAGCAGTAGCAGAACATACTAGCAGTAGTAGAACACACTAGCAGTAGTAGAACATACTAGCAGTAGTAGAACATACTAGCAGTAGCAGAACATACTAGCAGTAGTAGAACATACTAGCAGTAGCGGAACATACTAGCAGTAGTAGAACACACTAGCAGTAGTAGAACACACTAGCAGTAGTAGAACACACTAGCAGTAGTAGAACATACTAGCAGTAGTAGAACATACTAGCAGTAGTAGAACACACTAGCAGTAGTAGAACACACTAGCAGTAGTAGAACACACTAGCAGTAGCGGAACATACTAGCAGTAGTAGAACATACTAGCAGTAGTAGAACATACTAGCAGTAGCAGAACATACTAGCAGTAGCGGAACATACTAGCAGTAGTGGAACAAACTAGCAGTAGTAGAACACACTAGCAGTAGTAGAACACACTAGCAGTAGTAGAACACACTAGCAGTAGTAGAACACACTAGCAGTAGTAGAACACACTAGCAGTAGTAGAACACACTAGCAGTAGTAGAACACACTAGCAGTAGTAGAACACACTAGCAGTAGTAGAACATACTAGCAGTAGTAGAACATACTAGCAGTAGTAGAACATACTAGCAGTAGTAGAACACACTAGCAGTAGTAGAACACACTAGCAGTAGTAGAACACACTAGCAGTAGTAGAACATACTAGCAGTAGTAGAACACACTAGCAGTAGTAGAACACACTAGCAGTAGTAGAACATACTAGCAGTAGTAGAACATACTAGCAGTAGTAGAACATACTAGCAGTAGTAGAACACACTAGCAGTAGTAGAACACACTAGCAGTAGCGGAACATACTAGCAGTAGTGGAACATACTAGCAGTAGTAGAACATACTAGCAGTAGCAGAACATACTAGCAGTAGCGGAACATACTAGCAGTAGTAGAACATACTAGCAGTAGTAGAACATACTAGCAGTAGTAGAACATACTAGCAGTAGTAGAACATACTAGCAGTAGTAGAACATACTAGCAGTAGTAGAACACACTAGCAGTAGTAGAACATACTAGCAGTAGTAGAACATACTAGCAGTAGTAGAACACACTAGCAGTAGTAGAACATACTAGCAGTAGTAGAACATACTAGCAGTAGTAGAACACACTAGCAGTAGTAGAACACACTAGCAGTAGTAGAACATACTAGCAGTAGTAGAACATACTAGCAGTAGTAGAACATACTAGCAGTAGTAGAACATACTAGCAGTAGCAGAACATACTAGCAGTAGTAGAACACACTAGCAGTAGTAGAACATACTAGCAGTAGTAGAACATACTAGCAGTAGCAGAACATACTAGCAGTAGTAGAACATACTAGCAGTAGCGGAACATACTAGCAGTAGTAGAACATACTAGCAGTAGTAGAACATACTAGCAGTAGCGGAACATACAAGCAGTAGTGGAACATACTAGCAGTAGTAGAACATACTAGCAGTAGTAGAACATACTAGCAGTAGTAGAACATACTAGCAGTAGTAGAACATACTAGCAGTAGTAGAACATACTAGCAGTAGTAGAACACACTAGCAGTAGTAGAACACACTAGCAGTAGTAGAACACACTAGCAGTAGTAGAACATACTAGCAGTAGTAGAACATACTAGCAGTAGTAGAACATACTAGCAGTAGTAGAACACACTAGCAGTAGTAGAACACACTAGCAGTAGTAGAACATACTAGCAGTAGTAGAACATACTAGCAGTAGTAGAACATACTAGCAGTAGCAGAACATACTAGCAGTAGTAGAACACACTAGCAGTAGTAGAACATACTAGCAGTAGTAGAACATACTAGCAGTAGCAGAACATACTAGCAGTAGTAGAACATACTAGCAGTAGCGGAACATACTAGCAGTAGTAGAACACACTAGCAGTAGTAGAACACACTAGCAGTAGTAGAACACACTAGCAGTAGTAGAACATACTAGCAGTAGTAGAACATACTAGCAGTAGTAGAACACACTAGCAGTAGTAGAACACACTAGCAGTAGTAGAACATACTAGCAGTAGCGGAACATACTAGCAGTAGTAGAACATACTAGCAGTAGTAGAACATACTAGCAGTAGCAGAACATACTAGCAGTAGCGGAACATACTAGCAGTAGTAGAACAAACTAGCAGTAGTAGAACACACTAGCAGTAGTAGAACACACTAGCAGTAGTAGAACACACTAGCAGTAGTAGAACACACTAGCAGTAGTAGAACACACTAGCAGTAGTAGAACACACTAGCAGTAGTAGAACACACTAGCAGTAGTAGAACACACTAGCAGTAGTAGAACATACTAGCAGTAGTAGAACATACTAGCAGTAGTAGAACATACTAGCAGTAGTAGAACATACTAGCAGTAGTAGAACACACTAGCAGTAGTAGAACACACTAGCAGTAGTAGAACATACTAGCAGTAGTAGAACACACTAGCAGTAGTAGAACACACTAGCAGTAGTAGAACATACTAGCAGTAGTAGAACATACTAGCAGTAGTAGAACATACTAGCAGTAGTAGAACACACTAGCAGTAGTAGAACACACTAGCAGTAGCGGAACATACTAGCAGTAGTGGAACATACTAGCAGTAGTAGAACATACTAGCAGTAGCAGAACATACTAGCAGTAGCGGAACATACTAGCAGTAGTAGAACACACTAGCAGTAGCGGAACATACTAGCAGTAGTAGAACACACTAGCAGTAGTAGAACACACTAGCAGTAGTAGAACACACTAGCAGTAGTAGAACACACTAGCAGTAGTAGAACACACTAGCAGTAGTAGAACACACTAGCAGTAGTAGAACACACTAGCAGTAGTAGAACACACTAGCAGTAGTAGAACACACTAGCAGTAGTAGAACACACTAGCAGTAGTAGAACATACTAGCAGTAGTAGAACATACTAGCAGTAGTAGAACATACTAGCAGTAGTAGAACATACTAGCAGTAGTAGAACACACTAGCAGTAGTAGAACACACTAGCAGTAGTGGAACACACTAGCAGTAGCGGAACATACTAGCAGTAGTAGAACACACTAGCAGTAGTAGAACATACTAGCAGTAGTAGAACACACTAGCAGTAGTAGAACACACTAGCAGTAGTAGAACATACTAGCAGTAGTAGAACATACTAGCAGTAGTAGAACATACTAGCAGTAGTAGAACACACTAGCAGTAGTAGAACATACTAGCAGTAGTAGAACACACTAGCAGTAGTAGAACACACTAGCAGTAGTAGAACATACTAGCAGTAGTAGAACACACTAGCAGTAGTAGAACACACTAGCAGTAGTAGAACACACTAGCAGTAGTAGAACATACTAGCAGTAGTAGAACACACTAGCAGTAGTAGAACACACTAGCAGTAGTAGAACATACTAGCAGTAGTAGAACATACTAGCAGTAGCAGAACATACTAGCAGTAGTAGAACATACTAGCAGTAGTAGAACATACTAGCAGTAGTAGAACACACTAGCAGTAGTAGAACATACTAGCAGTAGTAGAACACACTAGCAGTAGTAGAACACACTAGCAGTAGTAGAACATACTAGCAGTAGTAGAACATACTAGCAGTAGTAGAACATACTAGCAGTAGTAGAACATACTAGCAGTAGTAGAACACACTAGCAGTAGTAGAACACACTAGCAGTAGTAGAACATACTAGCAGTAGTAGAACACACTAGCAGAACACACTAGCAGTAGTAGAACATACTAGCAGTAGTAGAACATACTAGCAGTAGTAGAACATACTAGCAGTAGTAGAACACACTAGCAGTAGTAGAACACACTAGCAGTAGCGGAACATACTAGCAGTAGTAGAACATACTAGCAGTAGTAGAACATACTAGCAGTAGCAGAACATACTAGCAGTAGCGGAACATACTAGCAGTAGTAGAACACACTAGCAGTAGCGGAACATACTAGCAGTAGTAGAACACACTAGCAGTAGTAGAACACACTAGCAGTAGTAGAACACACTAGCAGTAGTAGAACACACTAGCAGTAGTAGAACACACTAGCAGTAGTAGAACATACTAGCAGTAGTAGAACATACTAGCAGTAGTAGAACATACTAGCAGTAGCAGAACATACTAGCAGTAGTAAAACAGTAGTAGAACATACTAGCAGTAGTAGAACATACTAGCAGTAGTAGAACATACTAGCAGTAGCAGAACATACTAGCAGTAGCAGAACATACTAGCAGTAGTAGAACACACTAGCAGTAGCAGAACATACTAGCAGTAGTAGAACATACTAGCAGTAGTAGAACAGTAGTAGAACATACTAGCAGTAGTAGAACATACTAGCAGTAGTAGAACATACTAGCAGTAGTAGAACAGTAGTAGAACATACTAGCAGTAGTAGAACATACTAGCAGTAGTAGAACATACTAGCAGTAGCAGAACATACTAGCAGTAGCAGAACATACTAGCAGTAGTAGAACATACTAGCAGTAGTAGAACACACTAGCAGTAGTAGAACACACTAGCAGTAGTAGAACATACTAGCAGTAGTAGAACATACTAGCAGTAGTAGAACATACTAGCAGTAGTAGAACACACTAGCAGTAGTAGAACACACTAGCAGTAGTAGAACACACTAGCAGTAGTAGAACATACTAGCAGTAGTAGAACATACTAGCAGTAGCAGAACATACTAGCAGTAGCAGAACATACTAGCAGTAGCAGAACTTACTAGCAGTAGTAGAACACACTAGCAGTAGTAGAACACACTAGCAGTAGTATAACATACTAGCAGTAGCAGAACATACTAGCAGTAGCAGAACTTACTAGCAGTAGTAGAACACACTAGCGGTAGTAGAACATACTAGCAGTAGTAGAACATACTAGCAGTAATAGAACATACTAGCAGTAGTAGAACATACTAGCAGTAATAGAACATACTAGCAGTAGCAGAACATACTAACAGTAGTAGAACATACTAGCAGTAGTAGAACATACTAGCAGTAGTAGAACATACTAGCAGTAGCAGAACATACTAGCAGTAGTAAAACAGTAGTAGAACATACTAGCAGTAGTAGAACATACTAGCAGTAGTAGAACATACTAGCAGTAGCAGAACATACTAGCAGTAGCAGAACATACTAGCAGTAGTAGAACACACTAGCAGTAGCAGAACATACTAGCAGTAGTAGAACATACTAGCAGTAGTAGAACAGTAGTAGAACATACTAGCAGTAGTAGAACATACTAGCAGTAGTAGAACAGTAGTAGAACATACTAGCAGTAGTAGAACATACTAGCAGTAGTAGAACATACTAGCAGTAGCAGAACATACTAGCAGTAGCAGAACATACTAGCAGTAGCAGAACATACTAGCAGTAGCAGAACATACTAGCAGTAGCAGAACATACTAGCAGTAGCAGAACTTACTAGCAGTAGTAGAACACACTAGCAGTAGTAGAACACACTAGCAGTAGTATAACATACTAGCAGTAGCAGAACATACTAGCAGTAGCAGAACATACTAGCAGTAGTAGAACATACTAGCAGTAGTAGAACACACTAGCAGTAGTAGAACACACTAGCAGTAGTAGAACATACTAGCAGTAGTAGAACATACTAGCAGTAGTAGAACATACTAGCAGTAGTAGAACATACTAGCAGTAGTAGAACACACTAGCAGTAGTAGAACATACTAGCAGTAGTAGAACACACTAAAAGTAGTAGAACATACTAGCAGTAGTAGAACATACTAGCAGTAGCAGAACATACTAGCAGTAGCAGAACATACTAGCAGTAGCAGAACTTACTAGCAGTAGCAGAACTTACTAGCAGTAGTAGAACATACTAGCAGTAGCAGAACATACTAGCAGTAGCAGAACATACTAGCAGTAGCAGAACATACTAGCAGTAGCAGAACATACTAGCAGTAGCAGAACATACTAGCAGTAGCAGAACTTACTAGCAGTAGTAGAACATACTAGCAGTAGTAGAACATACTAGCAGTAGTAGAACATACTAGCAGTAGTAGAACATACTAGCAGTAGCAGAACATACTAGCAGTAGTAGAACACACTAGCAGTAGTAGAACATACTAGCAGTAGTAGAACATACTAGCAGTAGTAGAACACACTAGCAGTAGTAGAACATACTAGCAGTAGTAGAACATACTAGCAGTAGGAGAACATACTAGCAGTAGTAGAACATACTAGCAGTAGTAGAACACACTAGCAGTAGTAGAACACACTAGCAGTAGTAGAACATACTAGCAGTAGTAGAACATACTAGCAGTAGTAGAACATACTAGCAGTAGCAGAACATACTAGCAGTAGTAGAACACACTAGCAGTAGTAGAACATACTAGCAGTAGTAGAACATACTAGCAGTAGTAGAACATACTAGCAGTAGCGGAACACACTAGCAGTAGTAGAACACACTAGCAGTAGTAGAACACACTAGCAGTAGTAGAACACACTAGCAGTAGTATAACATACTAGCAGTAGCAGAACATACTAGCAGTAGCAGAACATACTAGCAGTAGTAGAACATACTAGCAGTAGTAGAACACACTAGCAGTAGTAGAACACACTAGCAGTAGTAGAACATACTAGCAGTAGTAGAACATACTAGCAGTAGTAGAACATACTAGCAGTAGTAGAACATACTAGCAGTAGTAGAACACACTAGCAGTAGTAGAACATACTAGCAGTAGTAGAACACACTAAAAGTAGTAGAACATACTAGCAGTAGTAGAACATACTAGCAGTAGCAGAACATACTAGCAGTAGCAGAACATACTAGCAGTAGCAGAACTTACTAGCAGTAGTAGAACATACTAGCAGTAGCAGAACATACTAGCAGTAGCAGAACATACTAGCAGTAGCAGAACATACTAGCAGTAGCAGAACATACTAGCAGTAGCAGAACTTACTAGCAGTAGTAGAACATACTAGCAGTAGTAGAACACACTAGCAGTAGTAGAACACACTAGCAGTAGTAGAACATACTAGCAGTAGTAGAACATACTAGCAGTAGTAGAACATACTAGCAGTAGTAGAACATACTAGCAGTAGCAGAACATACTAGCAGTAGTAGAACACACTAGCAGTAGTAGAACATACTAGCAGTAGTAGAACATACTAGCAGTAGTAGAACACACTAGCAGTAGTAGAACATACTAGCAGTAGTAGAACATACTAGCAGTAGGAGAACATACTAGCAGTAGTAGAACATACTAGCAGTAGTAGAACACACTAGCAGTAGTAGAACACACTAGCAGTAGTAGAACACACTAGCAGTAGTAGAACATACTAGCAGTAGTAGAACATACTAGCAGTAGTAGAACATACTAGCAGTAGCAGAACATACTAGCAGTAGTAGAACACACTAGCAGTAGTAGAACATACTAGCAGTAGTAGAACATACTAGCAGTAGTAGAACATACTAGCAGTAGCGGAACACACTAGCAGTAGTAGAACACACTAGCAGTAGTAGAACACACTAGCAGTAGTAGAACATACTAGCAGTAGTAGAACATACTAGCAGTAGTAGAACACACTAGCAGTAGTAGAACACACTAGCAGTAGCAGAACACACTAGCAGTAGCGGAACATACTAGCAGTAGTAGAACATACTAGCAGTAGTAGAACATACTAGCAGTAGCAGAACATACTAGCAGTAGTAGAACACACTAGCAGTAGTAGAACATACTAGCAGTAGTAGAACACACTAGCAGTAGTAGAACACACTAGCAGTAGTAGAACACACTAGCAGTAGTAGAACACACTAGCAGTAGTAGAACACACTAGCAGTAGTAGAACACACTAGCAGTAGTAGAACACACTAGCAGTAGTAGAACACACTAGCAGTAGTAGAACACACTAGCAGTAGTAGAACACACTAGCAGTAGTAGAACACACTAGCAGTAGTAGAACATACTAGCAGTAGTAGAACATACTAGCAGTAGTAGAACATACTAGCAGTAGTAGAACACACTAGCAGTAGTAGAACACACTAGCAGTAGTAGAACATACTAGCAGTAGTAGAACACACTAGCAGTAGTAGAACACACTAGCAGTAGTAGAACATACTAGCAGTAGTAGAACATACTAGCAGTAGTAGAACATACTAGCAGTAGTAGAACACACTAGCAGTAGTAGAACACACTAGCAGTAGCGGAACATACTAGCAGTAGTAGAACATACTAGCAGTAGTAGAACATACTAGCAGTAGTAGAACATACTAGCAGTAGCAGAACATACTAGCAGTAGCAGAACATACTAGCAGTAGTAGAACACACTAGCAGTAGCAGAACATACTAGCAGTAGTAGAACATACTAGCAGTAGTAGAACAGTAGTAGAACATACTAGCAGTAGTAGAACATACTAGCAGTAGTAGAACATACTAGCAGTAGTAGAACAGTAGTAGAACATACTAGCAGTAGTAGAACATACTAGCAGTAGTAGAACATACTAGCAGTAGCAGAACATACTAGCAGTAGCAGAACATACTAGCAGTAGTAGAACATACTAGCAGTAGTAGAACACACTAGCAGTAGTAGAACACACTAGCAGTAGTAGAACATACTAGCAGTAGTAGAACATACTAGCAGTAGTAGAACATACTAGCAGTAGTAGAACACACTAGCAGTAGTAGAACACACTAGCAGTAGTAGAACACACTAGCAGTAGTAGAACATACTAGCAGTAGTAGAACATACTAGCAGTAGCAGAACATACTAGCAGTAGCAGAACATACTAGCAGTAGCAGAACTTACTAGCAGTAGTAGAACACACTAGCAGTAGTAGAACACACTAGCAGTAGTATAACATACTAGCAGTAGCAGAACATACTAGCAGTAGCAGAACTTACTAGCAGTAGTAGAACACACTAGCGGTAGTAGAACATACTAGCAGTAGTAGAACATACTAGCAGTAATAGAACATACTAGCAGTAGTAGAACATACTAGCAGTAATAGAACATACTAGCAGTAGCAGAACATACTAACAGTAGTAGAACATACTAGCAGTAGTAGAACATACTAGCAGTAGTAGAACATACTAGCAGTAGCAGAACATACTAGCAGTAGTAAAACAGTAGTAGAACATACTAGCAGTAGTAGAACATACTAGCAGTAGTAGAACATACTAGCAGTAGCAGAACATACTAGCAGTAGCAGAACATACTAGCAGTAGTAGAACACACTAGCAGTAGCAGAACATACTAGCAGTAGTAGAACATACTAGCAGTAGTAGAACAGTAGTAGAACATACTAGCAGTAGTAGAACATACTAGCAGTAGTAGAACAGTAGTAGAATATACTAGCAGTAGTAGAACATACTAGCAGTAGTAGAACATACTAGCAGTAGCAGAACATACTAGCAGTAGCAGAACATACTAGCAGTAGTAGAACATACTAGCAGTAGCAGAACATACTAGCAGTAGCAGAACATACTAGCAGTAGCAGAACATACTAGCAGTAGTAGAACACACTAGCAGTAGTAGAACACACTAGCAGTAGTATAACATACTAGCAGTAGCAGAACATACTAGCAGTAGCAGAACATACTAGCAGTAGTAGAACATACTAGCAGTAGTAGAACACACTAGCAGTAGTAGAACATACTAGCAGTAGTAGAACATACTAGCAGTAGTAGAACATACTAGCAGTAGTAGAACATACTAGCAGTAGTAGAACACACTAGCAGTAGTAGAACATACTAGCAGTAGTAGAACACACTAAAAGTAGTAGAACATACTAGCAGTAGTAGAACATACTAGCAGTAGCAGAACATACTAGCAGTAGCAGAACATACTAGCAGTAGCAGAACTTACTAGCAGTAGTAGAACATACTAGCAGTAGCAGAACATACTAGCAGTAGCAGAACATACTAGCAGTAGCAGAACATACTAGCAGTAGCAGAACATACTAGCAGTAGCAGAACTTACTAGCAGTAGTAGAACATACTAGCAGTAGTAGAACACACTAGCAGTAGTAGAACACACTAGCAGTAGTAGAACATACTAGCAGTAGTAGAACATACTAGCAGTAGTAGAACATACTAGCAGTAGTAGAACATACTAGCAGTAGCAGAACATACTAGCAGTAGTAGAACACACTAGCAGTAGTAGAACATACTAGCAGTAGTAGAACATACTAGCAGTAGTAGAACACACTAGCAGTAGTAGAACATACTAGCAGTAGTAGAACATACTAGCAGTAGGAGAACATACTAGCAGTAGTAGAACATACTAGCAGTAGTAGAACACACTAGCAGTAGTAGAACACACTAGCAGTAGTAGAACACACTAGCAGTAGTAGAACATACTAGCAGTAGTAGAACATACTAGCAGTAGTAGAACATACTAGCAGTAGCAGAACATACTAGCAGTAGTAGAACACACTAGCAGTAGTAGAACATACTAGCAGTAGTAGAACATACTAGCAGTAGTAGAACATACTAGCAGTAGCGGAACACACTAGCAGTAGTAGAACACACTAGCAGTAGTAGAACACACTAGCAGTAGTAGAACATACTAGCAGTAGTAGAACATACTAGCAGTAGTAGAACACACTAGCAGTAGTAGAACACACTAGCAGTAGCAGAACACACTAGCAGTAGCGGAACATACTAGCAGTAGTGGAACATACTAGCAGTAGTAGAACATACTAGCAGTAGCAGAACATACTAGCAGTAGTAGAACACACTAGCAGTAGTAGAACATACTAGCAGTAGTAGAACACACTAGCAGTAGTAGAACACACTAGCAGTAGTAGAACACACTAGCAGTAGTAGAACACACTAGCAGTAGTAGAACACACTAGCAGTAGTAGAACACACTAGCAGTAGTAGAACACACTAGCAGTAGTAGAACACACTAGCAGTAGTAGAACACACTAGCAGTAGTAGAACACACTAGCAGTAGTAGAACACACTAGCAGTAGTAGAACACACTAGCAGTAGTAGAACATACTAGCAGTAGTAGAACATACTAGCAGTAGTAGAACATACTAGCAGTAGTAGAACACACTAGCAGTAGTAGAACACACTAGCAGTAGTAGAACATACTAGCAGTAGTAGAACACACTAGCAGTAGTAGAACATACTAGCAGTAGTAGAACATACTAGCAGTAGTAGAACATACTAGCAGTAGTAGAACACACTAGCAGTAGTGGAACACACTAGCAGTAGCGGAACATACTAGCAGTAGTAGAACATACTAGCAGTAGTAGAACACACTAGCAGTAGCAGAACATACTAGCAGTAGCGGAACATACTAGCAGTAGTGGAACACACTAGCAGTAGCGGAACATACTAGCAGTAGTAGAACATACTAGCAGTAGTAGAACATACTAGCAGTAGTAGAACATACTAGCAGTAGTAGAACACACTAGCAGTAGTAGAACACACTAGCAGTAGTAGAACATACTAGCAGTAGTAGAACATACTAGCAGTAGTAGAACATACTAGCAGTAGTAGAACATACTAGCAGTAGTAGAACATACTAGCAGTAGTAGAACATACTAGCAGTAGTAGAACATACTAGCAGTAGTAGAACATACTAGCAGTAGTAGAACACACTAGCAGTAGTAGAACATACTAGCAGTAGTAGAACATACTAGCAGTAGTAGAACACACTAGCAGTAGTAGAACATACTAGCAGTAGTAGAACATACTAGCAGTAGTAGAACACACTAGCAGTAGTAGAACACACTAGCAGTAGTAGAACATACTAGCAGTAGTAGAACATACTAGCAGTAGTAGAACATACTAGCAGTAGTAGAACATACTAGCAGTAGCAGAACATACTAGCAGTAGTAGAACACACTAGCAGTAGTAGAACATACTAGCAGTAGTAGAACATACTAGCAGTAGCAGAACATACTAGCAGTAGTAGAACATACTAGCAGTAGCGGAACATACTAGCAGTAGTAGAACATACTAGCAGTAGTAGAACATACTAGCAGTAGCGGAACATACAAGCAGTAGTGGAACATACTAGCAGTAGTAGAACATACTAGCAGTAGTAGAACATACTAGCAGTAGTAGAACATACTAGCAGTAGTAGAACATACTAGCAGTAGTAGAACATACTAGCAGTAGTAGAACATACTAGCAGTAGTAGAACACACTAGCAGTAGTAGAACACACTAGCAGTAGTAGAACACACTAGCAGTAGTAGAACACACTAGCAGTAGTAGAACATACTAGCAGTAGTAGAACATACTAGCAGTAGTAGAACACACTAGCAGTAGTAGAACACACTAGCAGTAGTAGAACATACTAGCAGTAGTAGAACATACTAGCAGTAGTAGAACATACTAGCAGTAGCAGAACATACTAGCAGTAGTAGAACACACTAGCAGTAGTAGAACATACTAGCAGTAGTAGAACATACTAGCAGTAGCAGAACATACTAGCAGTAGTAGAACATACTAGCAGTAGCGGAACATACTAGCAGTAGTAGAACACACTAGCAGTAGTAGAACACACTAGCAGTAGTAGAACACACTAGCAGTAGTAGAACATACTAGCAGTAGTAGAACATACTAGCAGTAGTAGAACACACTAGCAGTAGTAGAACACACTAGCAGTAGTAGAACACACTAGCAGTAGCGGAACATACTAGCAGTAGTAGAACATACTAGCAGTAGTAGAACATACTAGCAGTAGCAGAACATACTAGCAGTAGCGGAACATACTAGCAGTAGTAGAACAAACTAGCAGTAGCAGAACATACTAGCAGTAGTAGAACACACTAGCAGTAGTAGAACACACTAGCAGTAGTAGAACACACTAGCAGTAGTAGAACACACTAGCAGTAGTAGAACACACTAGCAGTAGTAGAACACACTAGCAGTAGTAGAACACACTAGCAGTAGTAGAACACACTAGCAGTAGTAGAACATACTAGCAGTAGTAGAACATACTAGCAGTAGTAGAACATACTAGCAGTAGTAGAACATACTAGCAGTAGTAGAACACACTAGCAGTAGTAGAACACACTAGCAGTAGTAGAACATACTAGCAGTAGTAGAACACACTAGCAGTAGTAGAACACACTAGCAGTAGTAGAACATACTAGCAGTAGTAGAACATACTAGCAGTAGTAGAACATACTAGCAGTAGTAGAACACACTAGCAGTAGTAGAACACACTAGCAGTAGCGGAACATACTAGCAGTAGTGGAACATACTAGCAGTAGTAGAACATACTAGCAGTAGCAGAACATACTAGCAGTAGCGGAACATACTAGCAGTAGTAGAACACACTAGCAGTAGCGGAACATACTAGCAGTAGTAGAACACACTAGCAGTAGTAGAACACACTAGCAGTAGTAGAACACACTAGCAGTAGTAGAACACACTAGCAGTAGTAGAACACACTAGCAGTAGTAGAACACACTAGCAGTAGTAGAACACACTAGCAGTAGTAGAACACACTAGCAGTAGTAGAACACACTAGCAGTAGTAGAACATACTAGCAGTAGTAGAACATACTAGCAGTAGTAGAACATACTAGCAGTAGTAGAACATACTAGCAGTAGTAGAACACACTAGCAGTAGTAGAACACACTAGCAGTAGTGGAACACACTAGCAGTAGCGGAACATACTAGCAGTAGTAGAACACACTAGCAGTAGTAGAACATACTAGCAGTAGTAGAACACACTAGCAGTAGTAGAACACACTAGCAGTAGTAGAACATACTAGCAGTAGTAGAACATACTAGCAGTAGTAGAACATACTAGCAGTAGTAGAACACACTAGCAGTAGTAGAACATACTAGCAGTAGTAGAACACACTAGCAGTAGTAGAACACACTAGCAGTAGTAGAACATACTAGCAGTAGTAGAACACACTAGCAGTAGTAGAACACACTAGCAGTAGTAGAACACACTAGCAGTAGTAGAACACACTAGCAGTAGTAGAACATACTAGCAGTAGTAGAACACACTAGCAGTAGTAGAACACACTAGCAGTAGTAGAACATACTAGCAGTAGTAGAACATACTAGCAGTAGCAGAACATACTAGCAGTAGTAGAACATACTAGCAGTAGTAGAACATACTAGCAGTAGTAGAACACACTAGCAGTAGTAGAACATACTAGCAGTAGTAGAACATACTAACAGTAGCAGAACATACTAGCAGTAGCAGAACATACTAGCAGTAGTAGAACATACTAGCAGTAGTAGAACATACTAGCAGTAGCAGAACATACTAGCAGTAGTAGAACACACTAGCAGTAGTAGAACATACTAGCAGTAGTAGAACATACTAGCAGTAATGGAACATACTAGCAGTAGTAGAACATACTAGCAGTAGTAGAACATACTAGCAGTAGTAGAACATACTAGCAGTAGTAGAACATACTAGCAGTAGTAGAACATACTAGCAGTAGTAGAACATACTAGCAGTAGTAGAACATACTAGCAGTAGTAGAACACACTAGCAGTAGTATAACATACTAGCAGTAGTAGAACATACTAGCAGTAGTAGAACATACTAGCAGTAGTAGAACATACTAGCAGTAGTAGAACATACTAGCAGTAGTAGAACATACTAGCAGTAGTAGAACATACTAGCAGTAGCAGAACATACTACAGTAGTAGAACATACTAGCAGTAGTAGAACATACTAGCAGTAGTAGAACATACTAGCAGTAGTAGAACATACTAGCAGTAGTAGAACATACTAGCAGTAGCAGAACATACTACAGTAGTAGAACATACTAGCAGTAGTAGAACATACTAGCAGTAGTAGAACATACTAGCAGTAGTAGAACATACTAGCAGTAGTAGAACATACTAGCAGTAGTAGAACATACTAGCAGTAGTAGAACATACTAGCAGTAGCAGAACATACTAGCAGTAGTAGAACACACTAGCAGTAGTAGAACACACTAGCAGTAGTAGAACATACTAGCAGTAGTAGAACATACTAGCAATAGCAGGAAGAGACAGCAGAGGATGTGTGAGCAGAACCGGTCAGCTTGACTAGACTGCCATAATAAGGTAGGAAGTGTTGTTAACATCTGATTGGTGCAATCTCAGCTGACACAGACACTGGGGTGTCCCTTCTGAACCAGCTGTTTTATATACTGCTCTTCAGTCACCCAACGCTTTAACCTGCACCACATTACAGACAGCGTTTTATCCCTCCGTACTGCTGGACAGCATTCACTCTGTTCCACTCAGGCTGTGATGCAGAGGCTGGAGCCTCGTTTATAGACACTACAACGCTAATATAATGATACTCTGTGTTACAGTCCAGTTCTGTGGAATATCAGAATTATAGGAGGTTTTACCACAGAGCCAAACTGCTGTTTTAACATGACACTTCTCAGTCAGGAAGGTTCATATAAACTGTGTTGTGACATGAACCGTTGATGTTCTATCAGGAGATGTTCTATCAGGAGATGTTCTATCAGATGTTCTATCAGGTGATGTTCTATCAGATGTTCTATCAGGACATGTTCTATCAGGTGATGTTCTACCAGGAGATGTTCTATCAGGAGATGTTCTATCAGGAGATGTTCTATCAGATGTTCTATCAGGTGATGTTCTATCAGGAGATGTTCTATCAGATGTTCTATCAGGTGATGTTCTATCAGATGTTCTATCAGGAGATGTTCTATCAGGACATGTTCTATCAGGTGATGTTCTACCAGGAGATGTTCTATCAGGAGATGTTCTATCAGGTGATGTTCTATCAGGAGATGTTCTACCAGATGTTCTATCAGGAGATGTTCTATCAGGGGATGTTCTATCAGGGGATGTTCTATCAGGGGATGTTCTATCAGGAGATGTTCTACCAGGAGATGTTCTATCAGGAGATGTTCTATCAGGAGATGTTCTATCAGGGGATGTTCTATCAGGAGATGTTCTACCAGGAGATGTTCTATCAGGAGATGTTCTATCAGGAGATGTTCTACCAGGAGATGTTCTATCAGGGGATGTTCTATCAGGAGATGTTCTACCAGGAGATGTTCTACCAGGAGATGTTCTATCAGGGGATGTTCTATCAGGAGATGTTCTACCAGGAGATGTTCTATCAGGAGATGTTCTATCAGGAGATGTTCTACCAGGAGATGTTCTACCAGGAGATGTTCTATCAGGAGATGTTCTATCAGGGGATGTTCTATCAGGAGATGTTCTACCAGGAGATGTCCTATCAGGAGATGTTCTATCAGGGGATGTTCTATCAGGAGATGTTCTACCAGGAGATGTTCTATCAGGAGATGTTCTATCAGGAGATGTTCTACCAGGAGATGTTCTACCAGGAGATGTTCTATCAGGAGATGTTCTATCAGGAGATGTTCTATCAGGAGATGTCCTATCAGGAGATGTTCTATCAGGAGATGTTCTAGCAGGAGATGTTCTAGCAGGCGATGTTCTATCAGGAGATGTCCTATCAGGAGATGTCCTATCAGGAGATGTTCTATCATGAGATGTTCTATCAGGAGATGTTCTATCAGGAGATATTGTATCAGATCACATAACTAAACTGGCCGTGTAACCTGCTGATGGTGCCTGATCACTGGGCTGAGCCCTTTCTCCCCTCCTCTTCTCCTCCTCTCCTCTCCTCTCTCCTCCCCTTCTCTTCTCCTCCTCTCCTCTTCTCCTCCTCCCCTTCTCTTCTCCTCCTCTCCTCTCCTCTCTCCTCCCCTTCTCTTCTCCTCTCTCCTCCCCTTCTCTTCTCCTCCTCTCCTCTCCTCTCTCCTCCCCTTCTCTTCTCCTCCTCTCCTCTTCTCCTCCTCCCCTTCTCTTCTCCTCCTCTCCTCTCCTCTCTCCTCTTCTCTCCCCTCCTCCTCTCCTCTCTCCTCCCCTTCTCTTCTCCTCCCCTTCTCTTCTCCTCATCTCCTCTCCCCTCCTCCTCTCCTCCTCCCCTTCTCTTCTCCTCCTCTCCTCTCTCCTCCCCTTCTCTCACCTCCTCTCCTCTTCTCTCCCCTCCTCCTCTCCTCTCTCCTCCCCTTCTCTTCTCCTCCCCTCCTCTTCTCCTCCTCTCCTCTTCTCCTCTCCTCTTCTCCTCCTCCCCTTCTCTTCTCCTCCTCTCCTCTCTCCTCCTCTCCTCTCTCCTCTTCTCTCCCCTCCTCCTCTCCTCTCTCCTCCCCTTCTCTTCTCCTCCCCTTCTCTTCTCCTCCTCTCCTCTCCCCTCCTCCTCTCCTCCTCCCCTTCTCTTCTCCTCCTCTCCTCTCTCCTCCCCTTCTCTCACCTCCTCTCCTCTTCTCTCCCCTCCTCCTCTCCTCTCTCCTCCCCTTCTCTTCTCCTCCTCCCCTTCTCTTCTCCTCCTCTCCTCTCTCCTCCTCTCTCCTCTTCTCTCCCCTCCTCCTCTCCTCTCTCCTCCCCTTCTCTTCTCCTCCCCTCTTCTCCTCCTCTCCTCCTCTCCTCCTCCCCTTCTCTTCTCCTCCTCTCCTCTCTCCTCCCCTTCTCTCTCCTCCTCTCCTCTTCTCTCCCCTCCTCCTCTCCTCTCTCCTCCCCTTCTCTTCTCCTCCTCTCCTCTTCTCCTCCTCCCCTTCTCTTCTCCTCCTCTCCTCTCTCCTCCTCTCCTCTTCTCTCCCCTCCTCCTCTCCTCTCTCCTCCCCTTCTCTTCTCCTCCCCTTCTCTTCTCCTCCTCTCCTCTCCCCTCCTCCTCTCCTCCTCCCCTTCTCTTCTCCTCCTCTCCTCTCTCCTCCCCTTCTCTCACCTCCTCTCCTCTTCTCTCCCCTCCTCCTCTCCTCTCTCCTCCCCTTCTCTTCTCCTCCTCTCCTCTTCTCTCCCCTCCTCCTCCCCCCTCCCCTCCTCTTCTCCTCCTCTCCTCTCTACTCCCCTCCTCTCACCTCCTCTCTTCTCTCCCCTCCTCCTCCCCTCTCCCCTCCCCTCTCCTCCTCCTCTTCTCTCCCCTCCTCCTCCCCTCTCCCCTCCCCTCCCCTCCCCTCCTCTCCTCCTCCCCTTCTCTCCCCTCCTCCTCTCCTCTCTACTCCCCTCCTCCCCTCTCCCCTCCCCTCCCCCTCCCCCCCTCTCTCCCCTCCTCCTCCCCTCTCCCCTCCCCTCTCCTCCTCCTCCCCTCTCCCCTCCTCCTCTCCTCCTCCCCTTCTCTCCCCTCCTCCTCTCCTCTCTACTCCCCTCCTCCCCTCTCCCCTCCCCTCTCCTCCTCCTCTTCTCTCAGAGTTGACCCAGAGTTAACATCTGTCTGCCAGGGCCTCATAAAACACTATCCAGTTGACCCAGAGTTAACATCTGTCTGCCAGGGCCTCATAAAACACTATCCAGTTGACCCAGAGTTAACATCTGTCTGCCAGGGCCTCATAAAACACTATCCAGTTGACCCAGAGTTAACATCTGTCTGCCAGGGCCTCATAAAACACTATCCAGTTGACCCAGAGTTAACATCTGTCTGCCAGGGCCTCATAAAACACTATCCAGTTGACCCAGAGTTAACATCTGTCTGCCAGGGCCTCATAAAACACTATCCAGTTGACCCAGAGTTAACATATGTCTGCCAGGGCCTCATAAAACACTATCCAGTTGACCCAGAGTTAACATCTGTCTGCCAGGGCCTCATAAAACACTATCCAGTTGACCCAGAGTTAACATCTGTCTGCCAGGGCCTCATAAAACACTATCCAGTTGACCCAGAGTTAACATCTGTCTGCCAGGGCCTCATAAAACACTATCCAGTTGACCCAGAGTTAACATCTGTCTGCCAGGGCCTCATAAAACACTATCCAGTTGACCCAGAGTTAACATCTGTCTGCCAGGGCCTCATAAAACACTATCCAGTTGACCCAGAGTTAACATCTGTCTGCCAGGGCCTCATAAAACACTATCCAGTTGACCCAGAGTTAACATCTGTCTGCCAGGGCCTCATAAAACACTATCCAGTTGACCCAGAGTTAACATCTGTCTGCCAGGGCCTCATAAAACGCTATCCAGTTGACCCAGAGTTAACATCTGTCTGCCAGGGCCTCATAAAACGCTATCCAGTTGACCCAGAGTTAACATCTGTCTGCCAGGGCCTCATAAAACACTATCCAGTTGACCCAGAGTTAACATCTGTCTGCCAGGGCCTCATAAAACACTATCCAGTTGACCCAGAGTTAACATCTGTCTGCCAGGGCCTCATAAAACACTATCCAGTTGACCCAGAGTTAACATCTGTCTGCCAGGGCCTCATAAAACACTATCCAGTTGACCCAGAGTTAACATCTGTCTGCCAGGGCCTCATAAAACACTATCCAGTTGACCCAGAGTTAACATCTGTCTGCCAGGGCCTCATAAAACACTATCCAGTTGACCCAGAGTTAACATCTGTCTGCCAGGGCCTCATAAAACACTATCCAGTTGACCCAGAGTTAACATATGTCTGCCAGGGCCTCATAAAACACTATCCAGTTGACCCAGAGTTAACATCTGTCTGCCAGGGCCTCATAAAACACTATCCAGTTGACCCAGAGTTAACATCTGTCTGCCAGGGCCTCATAAAACACTATCCAGTTGACCCAGAGTTAACATCTGTCTGCCAGGGCCTCATAAAACACTATCCAGTTGACCCAGAGTTAACATCTGTCTGCCAGGGCCTCATAAAACACTATCCAGTTGACCCAGAGTTAACATCTGTCTGCCAGGGCCTCATAAAACACTATCCAGTTGACCCAGAGTTAACATCTGTCTGCCAGGGCCTCATAAAACACTATCCAGTTGACCCAGAGTTAACATCTGTCTGCCAGGGCCTCATAAAACACTATCCAGTTGACCCAGAGTTAACATCTGTCTGCCAGGGCCTCATAAAACGCTATCCAGTTGACCCAGAGTTAACATCTGTCTGCCAGGGCCTCATAAAACGCTATCCAGTTGACCCAGAGTTAACATCTGTCTGCCAGGGCCTCATAAAACACTATCCAGTTGACCCAGAGTTAACATCTGTCTGCCAGGGCCTCATAAAACACTATCCAGTTGACCCAGAGTTAACATCTGTCTGCCAGGGCCTCATAAAACACTATCCAGTTGACCCAGAGTTAACATCTGTCTGCCAGGGCCTCATAAAACACTATCCAGTTGACCCAGAGTTAACATCTGTCTGCCAGGGCCTCATAAAACACTATCCAGTTGACCCAGAGTTAACATCTGTCTGCCAGGGCCTCATAAAACACTATCCAGTTGACCCAGAGTTAACATCTGTCTGCCAGGGCCTCATAAAACACTATCCAGTTGACCCAGAGTTAACATCTGTCTGCCAGGGCCTCATAAAACACTATCCAGTTGACCCAGAGTTAACATCTGTCTGCCAGGGCCTCATAAAACACTATCCAGTTGACCCAGAGTTAACATCTGTCTGCCAGGGCCTCATAAAACACTATCCAGTTGACCCAGAGTTAACATCTGTCTGCCAGGGCCTCATAAAACACTATCCAGTTGACCCAGAGTTAACATCTGTCTGCCAGGGCCTCATAAAACACTATCCAGTTGACCCAGAGTTAACATCTGTCTGCCAGGGCCTCATAAAACACTATCCAGTTGACCCAGAGTTAACATCTGTCTGCCAGGGCCTCATAAAACACTATCCAGTTGACCCAGAGTTAACATCTGTCTGCCAGGGCCTCATAAAACACTATCCAGTTGACCCAGAGTTAACATCTGTCTGCCAGGGCCTCATAAAACACTATCCAGTTGACCCAGAGTTAACAT
This sequence comes from Salvelinus alpinus, assembly GCF_045679555.1. Lineage (NCBI taxonomy): Eukaryota > Metazoa > Chordata > Actinopteri > Salmoniformes > Salmonidae > Salvelinus > Salvelinus alpinus. The sequence goes on from NC_092088.1 coordinate 108,719,775, forward strand.
CTGTCTGCCAGGGCCTCATAAAACACTATCCAGTTGACCCAGAGTTAACATCTGTCTGCCAGGGCCTCATAAAACACTATCCAGTTGACCCAGAGTTAACATCTGTCTGCCAGGGCCTCATAAAACACTATCCAGTTGACCCAGAGTTAACATCTGTCTGCCAGGGCCTCATAAAACACTATCCAGTTGACCCAGAGTTAACATCTGTCTGCCAGGGCCTCATAAAACACTATCCAGTTGACCCAGAGTTAACATCTGTCTGCCAGGGCCTCATAAAACACTATCCAGTTGACCCAGAGTTAACATCTGTCTGCCAGGGCCTCATAAAACACTATCCAGTTGACCCAGAGTTAACATCTGTCTGCCAGGGCCTCATAAAACACTATCCAGTTGACCCAGAGTTAACATCTGTCTGCCAGGGCCTCATAAAACACTATCCAGATGACCCAGAGTTAACATCTGTCTGCCAGGGCCTCATAAAACACTATCCAGTTGACCCAGAGTTAACATCTGTCTGCCAGGGCCTCATAAAACACTATCCAGTTGACCCAGAGTTAACATCTGTCTGCCAGGGCCTCATAAAACACTATCCAGTTGACCCAGAGTTAACATCTGTCTGCCAGGGCCTCATAAAACACTATCCAGTTGACCCAGAGTTAACATCTGTCTGCCAGGGCCTCATAAAACACTATCCAGTTGACCCAGAGTTAACATCTGTCTGCCAGGGCCTCATAAAACACTATCCAGTTGACCCAGAGTTAACATCTGTCTGCCAGGGCCTCATAAAACACTATCCAGTTGACCCAGAGTTAACATCTGTCTGCCAGGGCCTCATAAAACACTATCCAGTTGACCCAGAGTTAACATCTGTCTGCCAGGGCCTCATAAAACACTATCCAGTTGACCCAGAGTTAACATCTGTCTGCCAGGGCCTCATAAAACACTATCCAGTTGACCCAGAGTTAACATCTGTCTGCCAGGGCCTCATAAAACACTATCCAGTTGACCCAGAGTTAACATCTGTCTGCCAGGGCCTCATAAAACACTATCCAGTTGACCCAGAGTTAACATCTGTCTGCCAGGGCCTCATAAAACACTATCCAGTTGACCCAGAGTTAACATCTGTCTGCCAGGGCCTCATAAAACTCTATCCAGTTGACCCAGAGTTAACATCTGTCTGCCAGGGCCTCATAAAACACTATCCAGTTGACCCAGAGTTAACATCTGTCTGCCAGGGCCTCATAAAACACTATCCAGTTGACCCAGAGTTAACATCTGTCTGCCAGGGCCTCATAAAACACTATCCAGTTGACCCAGAGTTAACATCTGTCTGCCAGGGCCTCATAAAACACTATCCAGTTGACCCAGAGTTAACATCTGTCTGCCAGGGCCTCATAAAACACTATCCAGTTGACCCAGAGTTAACATCTGTCTGCCAGGGCCTCATAAAACACTATCCAGTTGACCCAGAGTTAACATCTGTCTGCCAGGGCCTCATAAAACACTATCCAGTTGACCCAGAGTTAACATCTGTCTGCCAGGGCCTCATAAAACACTATCCAGTTGACCCAGAGTTAACATCTGTCTGCCAGGGCCTCATAAAACACTATCCAGTTGACCCAGAGTTAACATCTGTCTGCCAGGGCCTCATAAAACACTATCCAGTTGACCCAGAGTTAACATCTGTCTGCCAGGGCCTCATAAAACACTATCCAGTTGACCCAGAGTTAACATCTGTCTGCCAGGGCCTCATAAAACACTATCCAGTTGACCCAGAGTTAACATCTGTCTGCCAGGGCCTCATAAAACACTATCCAGTTGACCCAGAGTTAACATCTGTCTGCCAGGGCCTCATAAAACACTATCCAGTTGACCCAGAGTTAACATCTGTCTGCCAGGGCCTCATAAAACACTATCCAGTTGACCCAGAGTTAACATCTGTCTGCCAGGGCCTCATAAAACACTATCCAGTTGACCCAGAGTTAACATCTGTCTGCCAGGGCCTCATAAAACACTATCCAGTTGACCCAGAGTTAACATCTGTCTGCCAGGGCCTCATAAAACACTATCCAGTTGACCCAGAGTTAACATCTGTCTGCCAGGGCCTCATAAAACACTATCCAGTTGACCCAGAGTTAACATCTGTCTGCCAGGGCCTCATAAAACACTATCCAGTTGACCCAGAGTTAACATCTGTCTGCCAGGGCCTCATAAAACACTATCCAGTTGACCCAGAGTTAACATCTGTCTGCCAGGGCCTCATAAAACACTATCCAGTTGACCCAGAGTTAACATCTGTCTGCCAGGGCCTCATAAAACACTATCCAGTTGACCCAGAGTTAACATCTGTCTGCCAGGGCCTCATAAAACACTATCCAGTTGACCCAGAGTTAACATCTGTCTGCCAGGGCCTCATAAAACACTATCCAGTTGACCCAGAGTTAACATCTGTCTGCCAGGGCCTCATAAAACACTATCCAGTTGACCCAGAGTTAACATCTGTCTGCCAGGGCCTCATAAAACACTATCCAGTTGACCCAGAGTTAACATCTGTCTGCCAGGGCCTCATAAAACACTATCCAGTTGACCCAGAGTTAACATCTGTCTGCCAGGGCCTCATAAAACACTATCCAGTTGACCCAGAGTTAACATCTGTCTGCCAGGGCCTCATAAAACACTATCCAGTTGACCCAGAGTTAACATCTGTCTGCCAGGGCCTCATAAAACACTATCCAGTTGACCCAGAGTTAACATCTGTCTGCCAGGGCCTCATAAAACACTATCCAGTTGACCCAGAGTTAACATCTGTCTGCCAGGGCCTCATAAAACACTATCCAGTTGACCCAGAGTTAACATCTGTCTGCCAGGGCCTCATAAAACACTATCCAGTTGACCCAGAGTTAACATCTGTCTGCCAGGGCCTCATAAAACACTATCCAGTTGACCCAGAGTTAACATCTGTCTGCCAGGGCCTCATAAAACACTATCCAGATGACCCAGAGTTAACATCTGTCTGCCAGGGCCTCATAAAACACTATCCAGTTGACCCAGAGTTAACATCTGTCTGCCAGGGCCTCATAAAACACTATCCAGTTGACCCAGAGTTAACATCTGTCTGCCAGGGCCTCATAAAACACTATCCAGTTGACCCAGAGTTAACATCTGTCTGCCAGGGCCTCATAAAACACTATCCAGTTGACCCAGAGTTAACATCTGTCTGCCAGGGCCTCATAAAACACTATCCAGTTGACCCAGAGTTAACATCTGTCTGCCAGGGCCTCATAAAACACTATCCAGTTGACCCAGAGTTAACATCTGTCTGCCAGGGCCTCATAAAACACTATCCAGTTGACCCAGAGTTAACATCTGTCTGCCAGGGCCTCATAAAACACTATCCAGTTGACCCAGAGTTAACATCTGTCTGCCAGGGCCTCATAAAACACTATCCAGTTGACCCAGAGTTAACATCTGTCTGCCAGGGCCTCATAAAACACTATCCAGTTGACCCAGAGTTAACATCTGTCTGCCAGGGCCTCATAAAACACTATCCAGTTGACCCAGAGTTAACATCTGTCTGCCAGGGCCTCATAAAACACTATCCAGTTGACCCAGAGTTAACATCTGTCTGCCAGGGCCTCATAAAACACTATCCAGTTGACCCAGAGTTAACATCTGTCTGCCAGGGCCTCATAAAACACTATCCAGTTGACCCAGAGTTAACATCTGTCTGCCAGGGCCTCATAAAACACTATCCAGTTGACCCAGAGTTAACATCTGTCTGCCAGGGCCTCATAAAACACTATCCAGTTGACCCAGAGTTAACATCTGTCTGCCAGGGCCTCATAAAACACTATCCAGTTGACCCAGAGTTAACATCTGTCTGCCAGGGCCTCATAAAACACTATCCAGTTGACCCAGAGTTAACATCTGTCTGCCAGGGCCTCATAAAACACTATCCAGTTGACCCAGAGTTAACATCTGTCTGCCAGGGCCTCATAAAACACTATCCAGTTGACCCAGAGTTAACATCTGTCTGCCAGGGCCTCATAAAACACTATCCAGTTGACCCAGAGTTAACATCTGTCTGCCAGGGCCTCATAAAACACTATCCAGTTGACCCAGAGTTAACATCTGTCTGCCAGGGCCTCATAAAACACTATCCAGTTGACCCAGAGTTAACATCTGTCTGCCAGGGCCTCATAAAACACTATCCAGTTGACCCAGAGTTAACATCTGTCTGCCAGGGCCTCATAAAACACTATCCAGTTGACCCAGAGTTAACATCTGTCTGCCAGGGCCTCATAAAACACTATCCAGTTGACCCAGAGTTAACATCTGTCTGCCAGGGCCTCATAAAACACTATCCAGTTGACCCAGAGTTAACATCTGTCTGCCAGGGCCTCATAAAACACTATCCAGTTGACCCAGAGTTAACATCTGTCTGCCAGGGCCTCATAAAACACTATCCAGTTGACCCAGAGTTAACATCTGTCTGCCAGGGCCTCATAAAACACTATCCAGTTGACCCAGAGTTAACATCTGTCTGCCAGGGCCTCATAAAACACTATCCAGTTGACCCAGAGTTAACATCTGTCTGCCAGGGCCTCATAAAACACTATCCAGTTGACCCAGAGTTAACATCTGTCTGCCAGGGCCTCATAAAACACTATCCAGTTGACCCAGAGTTAACATCTGTCTGCCAGGGCCTCATAAAACACTATCCAGTTGACCCAGAGTTAACATCTGTCTCCCTGCAGTCAGAACCTCAGTTGACACAGAGTTAACATCTGTCTCCCTGCAGTCAGAACCTCAGTAGGTCTCTGTGAGGGATGGCAGGCAGACTGCACACTACAATATAGGCTACACTATACTATAGTAAAACTGAAAAACAGGCAGCCGGTCAGCCAGCATGTCAGTAAACCAGCCAGCCAGTCAGGCAGCCAGTCAGTCAGTCAGTCAGTCAGTCAATCAGTCAGCCAGTCAACCAGTCAGTCAGCCAGCCAGTCAGCCATCCAATCAGTCAGCCAGCCAGCCAGTCAGTCAGTCAGTCAGTCAGCCATCCATTCAGCCAGTCAGCCAGTTAGCAAGTCAGTCAGCCATCCATTGTCAGTCAGCCAGCCAGTCAGCCAGCCAGTCAGTCAGTCAGTTTGTTAGTCAGTCAGTCAGCCATCCATTGTCAGTCAGCCAGCCAGCCAGTCAGTCAGCCATCCATTGTCAGCCATCCATTGTCAGCTAGCCAGTCAGTCAGTTAGTTAGCCAGTCAGTCAGCCATCCATTGTCAGTCAGCCAGTCAGCCATCCATTGTCAGTCAGCCAGTCAGCCAGCCAGTCAGCCAGCCAGTCAGCCAGCCAGCCAGCCAGCCAGCCAGCCAGCCAGCCAGTCGTCCATCCAATCAGCCAGCCAGTCAGTCAGTCAGTCAGCCAGTCAGCCAGTCAGCCATCCAGTGCCAGTCAGCCAGTCAGCCAGTCAGTCAGCCAGTCAGTCAGCCAGTCAGCCAGCCAGTCAGCCAGTCAGTTTGTCAGCCAGTCAGCCAGCCAGCCATTCAGTTAGTTAGCCAGCCAGTCAGCCAGTCAGCCAGTCAGCCAGTCAGCCAGCCAGCCAGCCAGCCAGCCATTCAGTTAGTTAGCCAGCCAGCCATTCAGTTAGTCAGCCAGCCAGTCAGCCAGCTAACCAGTCAGCCATTCAGTTAATCAGCCAGCCAGTCAGCCAGCTAACCAGTCAGCCATTAAGTTAGTCAACCAGTCAGCCAGCCAGTCAGCCAGTCAGCCATTAAGTTAGTCAACCAGCCAGTCAGCCAGTCAGTCATCCATTCAGTTAGTTAGCCAGTCAGTCAGCCTGTCAGTCAGGGAAACAGAATTAGTATTTATCACTGCTCAGACAGACAGAAACATGTTCATCTATTTCCTCCTGGTTGGTGATCATGCTAATAGTCACACACAGAGCAGCACCTGTTCTGGGGAAGTGCTGTTTACACACTGAGCAGCACCTGTTCTGGGGAAGTGCTGTTTACACACTGAGCAGCACCTGTTCTGGGGAAGTGCTGTTCACACACAGAGCAGCACCTGTTCTGGGGAAGTGCTGTTTACACACTGAGCAGCACCTGTTCTGGGGAAGTGCTGTTCACACACTGAGCAGCACCTGTTCTGGGGAGGTGCTGTTCACACACAGAGCAGCACCTGTTCTGGGGAAGTGCTGTTCACACACTGAGCAGCACCTGTTCTGGGGAAGTGCTGTTCACACACTGAGCAGCACCTGTTCTGGGGAAGTGCTGTTCACACACAGAGCAGCACCTGTTCTGGGGAAGTGCTGTTCACACACTGAGCAGCACCTGTTCTGGGGAAGTGCTGTTCACACACTGAGCAGCACCTGTTCTGGGGAAGTGTTGTTCACACACTGAGCAGCACCTGTTCTGGGGAAGTGCTGTTTACACACTGAGCAGCACCTGTTCTGGGGAAGTGCTGTTTACACACTGAGCAGCACCTGTTCTGGGGAAGTGCTGTTCACACACTGAGCAGCACCTGTTCTGGGGAAGTGCTGTTTACACACTGAGCAGCACCTGTTCTGGGGAAGTGCTGTTTACACACTGAGCAGCACCTGTTCTGGGGAAGTGCTGTTTACACACTGAGCAGCACCTGTTCTGGGGAAGTGCTGTTCACACACTGAGCAGCACCTGTTCTGGGGAAGTGCTGTTCAGTGTATATAGCGTACATGCTCGGGTGTTTTATTTCTCCTGTTTTAAAATGTGACCTAATATTGATTTTATGCTTTTTAAGATCTACTCAGGATCATCTGTTTCTTACCTCTGATATTGAACACTGCGTTGTTGAGGAAGAGCTAGGAAGCATTTAGCTGTCCTGTGCACACAACAAATAAACTTTGATTTATTATTGATTGATATTTACATTGGGCTCTGAGGAGCTCTGGGGAGCTGGAGAATGTATTGATTTGCACCAAAGAAAACAAGTGATGGACAAAACAGAGAATGGTGTGTTTGGAAGCACGAGGGCTGATATAAAAACCACAGTACAAAGAACCTATATACAATACAGGAGTACAGAAATAAAAAGGTTTGGTAAAACAGATAACAAAACCTACTAATTTAATCATTTTTGATCAGTAAATATACAGTAAATGTGTTTTGTTTAAATGTGTGTGTGGATGTGAGTGTGTGAGAGTCAGGCTATATGGAGGAGATTACTGAGTAGTTTGGTTCATCAGGCTGACCCCCAGTCTTCATGGAGGAGATTACTGAGTAGTTTGGTTCATCAGGCTGACCCCCAGTCTTCATAGAGGAGATTACTGAGTAGTTTGGTTCATCAGGCTGACCTCCAGTCTTCATGGAGGAGATTACTGAGTAGTTTGGTTCATCAGGCTGACCTCCAGTCTTCATGGAGGAGATTACTGAGTAGTTTGGTTCATCAGGCTGAACCCCAGTCTTCATGGAGGAGATTACTGAGTAGTTTGGTTCATCAGGCTGACCCCCAGTCTTCATGGAGGAGATTACTGAGTAGTTTGGTTCATCAGGCTGACCTCCAGTCTTCATGGAGGAGATTACTGAGTAGTTTGGTTCATCAGGCTGACCCCCAGTCTTCATGGAGGAGATTACTGAGTAGTTTGGTTCATCAGGCTGACCTCCAGTCTTCATGGAGGAGATTACTGAGTAGTTTGGTTCATCAGGCTGACCCCCAGTCTTCATGGAGGAGATTACTGAGTAGTTTGGTTCATCAGGCTGACCCCCAGTCTTCATGGAGGAGATTACTGAGTAGTTTGGTTCATCAGGCTGACCTCCAGTCTTCATGGAGGAGATTACTGAGTAGTTTGGTTAATCAGGCTGACCTCCAGTCTTCATGGAGGAGATTACTGAGTAGTTTGGTTCATCAGGGTGACCTCCAGTCTTCATGGAGGAGATTACTGAGTAGTTTGGTTCATCAGGCTGACCTCCAGTCTTCATGGAGGAGATTACTGAGTAGTTTGGTTCATCAGGGTGACCTCCAGTCTTCATGGAGGAGATTACTGAGTAGTTTGGATCATCAGGCTGACCTCCAGTCTACATGGAGGAGATTACTGAGTAGTTTGGTTCATCAGGGTGACCTCCAGTCTTCATGGAGGAGATTACTGAGTAGTTTGGTTCATCAGGCTGAACCCCAGTCTTCATGGAGGAGATTACTGAGTAGTTTGGTTCATCAGGCTGACCCCCAGTCTTCATAGAGGAGATTACTGAGTAGTTTGGTTCATCAGGCTGACCTCCAGTCTTCATGGAGGAGATTACTGAGTAGTTTGGTTCATCAGGCTGAACCCCAGTCTTCATGGAGGAGATTACTGAGTAGTTTGGTTCATCAGGCTGACCCCCAGTCTTCATGGAGGAGATTACTGAGTAGTTTGGTTCATCAGGCTGACCTCCAGTCGTCATGGAGGAGATTACTGAGTAGTTTGGTTCATCAGGCTGACCTCCAGTCTTCATGGAGGAGATTACTGAGTAGTTTGGTTCATCAGGCTGACCCCCAGTCTTCATGGAGGAGATTACTGAGTAGTTTGGTTCATCAGGCTGACCCCCAGTCTTCATAGAGGAGATTACTGAGTAGTTTGGTTCATCAGGCTGACCTCCAGTCTTCATGGAGGAGATTACTGAGTAGTTTGGTTCATCAGGCTGACCTCCAGTCTTCATGGAGGAGATTACTGAGTAGTTTGGTTCATCAGGCTGACCCCCAGTCTTCATGGAGGAGATTACTGAGTAGTTTGGTTCATCAGGTTGACCTCCAGTCTTCATGGAGGAGATTACTGAGTAGTTTGGTTCATCAGGCTGACCTCCAGTCTTCATGGAGGAGATTACTGAGTAGTTTGGTTCATCAGGCTGACCCCCAGTCTTCATGGAGGAGATTACTGAGTAGTTTGGTTCATCAGGCTGACCTCCAGTCTTCATTGAGGAGATTACTGAGTAGTTTGGTTCATCAGCCTGACCCCCAGTCTTCATGGAGGAGATTACTGAGTAGTTTGGTTCATCAGGTTGACCTCCAGTCTTCATGGAGGAGATTACTGAGTAGTTTGGTTCATCAGGCTGACCTCCAGTCTTCATGGAGGAGATTACTGAGTAGTTTGGTTCATCAGGCTGACCCCCAGTCTTCATGGAGGAGATTACTGAGTAGTTTGGTTCATCAGGTTGACCTCCAGTCTTCATGGAGGAGATTACTGAGTAGTTTGGTTCATCAGGCTGACCCCCAGTCTTCATGGAGGAGATTACTGAGTAGTTTGGTTCATCAGGCTGACCTCCAGTCTTCATAGAGGAGATTACTGAGTAGTTTGGTTCATCAGGCTGACCTCCAGTCTTCATGGAGGAGATTACTGAGTAGTTTGGTTAATCAGGCTGACCCCAGTCTTCATGGAGGAGATTACTGAGTAGTTTGGTTCATCAGGCTCACCCCCAGTCTTCATGGAGGAGATTACTGAGTAGTTTGGTTCATCAGGTTGACCCCCAGTCTTCATGGAGGAGATTACTGAGTAGTTTGGTTCATCAGGTTGACCTCCAGTCTTCATAGAGGAGATTACTGAGTAGTTTGGTTCATCAGGCTGACCTCCAGTCTTCATGGAGGAGATTACTGAGTAGTTTGGTTCATCAGGCTGACCCCCAGTCTTCATGGAGGAGATTCCTGAGTAGTTTGGTTCATCAGGCTGACCTCCAGTCTACATGGAGGAGATTACTGAGTAGTTTGGTTCATCAGGTTGACCCCCAGTCTTCATTTGATGTTATTGATGATGATGATGTTTTGTCAATGTGAAGATAATAGGTCCAGAAGATGGAGAAGAACGGACAACCCCACATGCTACATCATTATTCTGTTAATAAAATCTAACCTTTTCTAAACAAAGGGAATACTTATCTGTGGTATTTAATTGATATGGGCAGCACTGCCATAAGAGCTGTGGAATCAAATTATGCCATTTCCCTTTAATAGCTGAGACAAGAAACCTTTGTCAAGACGGGGAAGAAATGGGAGGCACTGATTGGTTCCAAAATCAGCCATGAAATCAGTCTGAGTAATTCTGCATGTCTCATCAGATTGAATGGACTGGAGGTCTAAACTCTGTCAACTCCTCTCTCTCCTGGTGGTCTAAACTCTGTCAACTCCTCTCTCTCCTGGTGGTCTAAACTCTGTCAACTCCTCTCTCTCCTGGTGGTCTAAACTCTGTCAACTCCTCTCTCTCCTGGTGGTGTAAACTCTGTCAACTCCTCTCTCTCCTGGTGGTCTAAACTCTGTCAACTCCTCTCTCTCCTGGTGGTCTAAACTCTGTCAACTCCTCTCTCTCCTGGTGGTCTAAACTCTGTCAACTCCTCTCTCTCCTTTAGGTCTAAACTCTGTCAACTCCTCTCTCTCCTGGTGGTCTAAACTCTGTCAACTCCTCTCTCTCCTGGTGGTCTAAACTCTGTCAACTCCTCTCTCTCCTTTAGGTCTAAACTCTGTCAACTCCTCTCTCTCCTGGTGGTCTAAACTCTGTCAACTCCTCTCTCTCCTTTAGGTCTAAACTCTGTCAACTCCTCTCTCTCCTGGTGGTCTAAACTCTGTCAACTCCTCTCTCTCCTGGTGGTCTAAACTCTGTCAACTCCTCTCTCTCCTGGTGGTCTAAACTCTGTCAACTCCTCTCTCTCCTGGAGGTCATTCATTCCAAATGGAACCCTATTCCCTACATAGTGCACTATTTTAGACCCCCGGTCCTATAGCACCCTATTCCCTACATAGGGCCCTGGTCTAAAGTAGTGCACTATGTAGGGAATAGGGTGCCATAGGGCCCTGGTCTAAAGTAGTGCACTATGGCACCCTATTCCCTACATAGTGCACTACTTTAGACCCCGGTCCTATAGCACCCTATTCCCTACATAGTGCACTACTTTAGATCAGGGCCCTATGGCACCCTATACCCTACATAGTGCACTACTTTAGACCCCAGTCCTATAGCACCCTATTCCCTACATAGTGCACTATTTTAGACCCCAGTCCTATAGCACCCTATTCCCTACATAGTGCACTACTTTAGACCCCGGTCCTATAGCACCCTATTCCCTACATAGTGCACTACTTTAGACCCCCGGTCCTATAGCACCCTATTCCCTACATAGTGCACTATTTTAGACCCCAGTCCTATAGCACCCCATTCCCTACATAGTGTTGTCTCTAATATATATTATATATAACAGTGTTGTCTCTAATATATATTATGTATAACAGTGTTGTCTCTAACAGTGTTGTCTCTAATATATATTATGTATAACAGTGTTGTCTCTAATATATATTATGTATAACAGTGTTGTCTCTAATATATATTATGTATAACAGTGTTGTCTCTAATATATATTATGTATAACAGTGTTGTCTCTAATATATATTATGTATAACAGTGTTGTCACTAACAGTGTTGTCTCTAATATATATTATATATAACAGTGTTGTCTCTAATATATATTATGTATAACAGTGTTGTCTCTAATATATATTATGTATAACAGTGTTGTCTCTAATATATATTATGTATAACAGTGTTGTCTCTAACAGTGTTGTCTCTAATATATATTATGTATAACAGTGTTGTCTCTAATATATATTATGTATAACAGTGTTGTCTCTAATATATATTATGTATAACAGTGTTGTCTCTAATATATATTATGTATAACAGTGTTGTCTCTAATATATATTATATATAACAGTGTTGTCACTAACAGTGTTGTCTCTAATATATATTATATATAACAGTGTTGTCACTAACAGTGTTGTCTCTAATATATATTATATATAACAGTGTTGTCTCTAATATATATTATGTATAACAGTGTTGTCTCTAACAGTGTTGTCTCTAATATATATTATGTATAACAGTGTTGTCTCTAATATATATTATATATAACAGTGTTGTCTCTAATATATATTATATATAACAGTGTTGTCTCTAATATATATTATGTATAACAGTGTTGTCTCTAACAGTGTTGTCTCTAATATATATTATGTATAACAGTGTTGTCTCTAATATATATTATGTATAACAGTGTTGTCTCTAACAGTGTTGTCTCTAATATATATTATGTATAACAGTGTTGTCTCTAATATATATTATGTATAACAGTGTTGTCTCTAATATATATTATGTATAACAGTGTTGTCTCTAATATATATTATGTATAACAGTGTTGTCTCTAATATATATTATGTATAACAGTGTTGTCTCTAATATATATTATGTATAACAGTGTTGTCTCTAATATATATTATGTATAACAGTGTTGTCTCTAATATATATTATGTATAACAGTGTTGTCTCTAATATATATTATGTATAACAGTGTTGTCTCTAATATATATTATGTATAACAGTGTTGTCTCTAATATATATTATGTATAACAGTGTTGTCTCTAATATATATTATGTATAACAGTGTGATTTAGAAATAGCACACAGAGAGGCTGCTACTAAAGGGCCGGTGCCAAACCGTGGATTTATTAGCCTCAGAGCGGTAACTGTGGAACTTCCAAAATAATTAATATTTAAGGAATGTTTTGGAACAACCCCCAGCTTGCAGTGACATGAGTGTCTGGCCATAATAACACATTAGTCATCATCTTGACTGGCTGTGGGCGGGGCTTGGCATCCTGACTGGCTGTGGGCAGGGCTTGGTGTCCTGACTGGCAGGGGGCGGGGCTTGGCGTCCTGACTGGCTGTGGGCGGGGCTTGGCGTCCTGAATGGCTGTGGGCGGGGCTTGTCGTCGTGACTGGCTGTGGGCGGGGCTTGGCGTCCTGACTGGCTGTGGGCGGGGCTTGGCGTCCTGACTGGCAGGGGGCGGGGCTTGGCAACACTCAGCATATAAAAAGACACATTGTATTATTTGGTGAAAAACAAAATGAGAGTCCTCAGGATATGATGACTAACTCAACTATGGCTGCCTGGATGGAGGTGAGATACTTAAAGGACATAACATCATACACATTACTGGATAATGAAAAACAGATAAGTGGAATTTTTCATGAAGGAATAGAGAGGGACTGCATTTTTATCAAGAGACATGGTGCTTGGGGTTTTATTTTAATGTCAGAGGAGCAGAGTCACGTTAATTAACCTAGTGTTGTCTCACAGCAAAAACAGACAGTCAATGCATTTCCTATAAGGTCAGCTAGGCCTAATTTCAGACTGTCTATAGAACAGCCGTGGTCCCACATCACTACATATAGAGGACAGAGCAGTCCCTCATCACTACATATAGAGGACACTACATATAGAGGACAGAACAGTCCCACAGCACTACATATAGAGGACACTACATATAGAGGACAGAGCAGTCCCACAACACTACATATAGAGGACAGAGCAGTCCCTCATCACTACATATAGAGGACACTACATATAGAGGACAGAGCAGTCCCACAACACTACATATAGAGGACACTACATATAGAGGACACTACATATAGAGGACACTACATATAGAGGACAGAGCAGTCCCACAACACTACATATAGAGGACAGAACAGTCCCACAACACTACATATAGAGGACAGAACAGTCCCACAGCACTACATATAGAGGACACTACATATAGAGGACAGAGCAGTCCCACAACACTACATATAGAGGACAGAGCAGTCCCTCATCACTACATATAGAGGACACTACATATAGAGGACAGAGCAGTCCCACAACACTACATATAGAGGACACTACATATAGAGGACACTACATATAGAGGACAGAGCAGTCCCACAACACTACATATAGAGGACACTACATATAGAGGACAGAGCAGTCCCACAACACTACATATAGAGGACAGAGCAGTCCCTCAACACTACATATAGAGGACACTACATATAGAGGACACTACATATAGAGGACACTACATATAGAGGACAGAACAGTCCCACAACACTACATATAGAGGACAGAACAGTCCCACAACACTACATATAGAGGACACTACATATAGAGGACAGAACAGTCCCACAACACTACATATAGAGGACAGAACAGTCCCACAGCACTACATATAGAGGACAGAACAGTCCCACAACACTACATATAGAGGACAGAACAGTCCCTCAACACTACATATAGAGGACACTACATATAGAGGACACTACATATAGAGGACACTACATAGAGGACACTACATATAGAGGACAGAACAGTCCCACATCACTACATATAGAGGACACTACATATAGAGGACAGAACAGTCCCACAGCACTACATATAGAGGACACTACATATAGAGGACAGAACAGTCCCACAACACTACATATAGAGGACAGAACAGTCCCACAGCACTACATATAGAGGACACTACATATAGAGGACAGAACAGTCCCACAGCACTACATATAGAGGACAGAACAGTCCCACATCACTACATATAGAGGACACTACATATAGAGGACACTACATATAGAGGACAGAACAGTCCCACATCACTACATATAGAGGACACTACATATAGAGGACACTACATATAGAGGACAGAACAGTCCCACATCACTACATATAGAGGACACTACATATAGAGGACACTACATATAGAGGACAGAACAGTCCCACATCACTACATATAGAGGACACTACATATAGAGGACACTACATATAGAGGACAGAACAGTCCCACAACACTACATATAGAGGACAGAACAGTCCCACAACACTACATATAGAGGACAGAACAGTCCCTCAACACTACATATAGAGGACAGAACAGTCCCTCAACACTACATATAGAGGACACTACATATAGAGGACAGAACAGTCCCACAGCACTACATATAGAGGACAGAACAGTCCCACAACACTACATATAGAGGACAGAACAGTCCCACAACACTACATATAGAGGACACTACATATAGAGGACAGAACAGTCCCTCAACACTACATATAGAGGACAGAACAGTCCCACAGCACTACATATAGAGGACAGAACAGTCCCACAACACTACATATAGAGGACAGAACAGTCCCACAGCACTACATATAGAGGACAGAACAGTCCCACAGCACTACATATAGAGGACACTACATATAGAGGACACTACATATAGAGGACAGAACAGTCCCACAACACTACATATAGAGGACAGAACAGTCCCACAGCACTACATATAGAGGACAGAACAGTCCCACAGCACTACATATAGAGGACACTACATATAGAGGACACTACATATAGAGGACAGAGCAGTCCCACAACACTACATATAGAGGACAGAGCAGTCCCTCAACACTACATATAGAGGACACTACATATAGAGGACACTACATATAGAGGACACTACATATAGAGGACAGAACAGTCCCACAACACTACATATAGAGGACAGAACAGTCCCACAACACTACATATAGAGGACACTACATATAGAGGACAGAACAGTCCCACAACACTACATATAGAGGACAGAACAGTCCCACAGCACTACATATAGAGGACAGAACAGTCCCACAACACTACATATAGAGGACAGAACAGTCCCTCAACACTACATATAGAGGACACTACATATAGAGGACACTACATATAGAGGACACTACATAGAGGACACTACATATAGAGGACAGAACAGTCCCACATCACTACATATAGAGGACACTACATATAGAGGACAGAACAGTCCCACAGCACTACATATAGAGGACACTACATATACAGGACAGAACAGTCCCACAACACTACATATAGAGGACAGAACAGTCCCACAGCACTACATATAGAGGACACTACATATAGAGGACAGAACAGTCCCACAGCACTACATATAGAGGACAGAACAGTCCCACATCACTACATATAGAGGACACTACATATAGAGGACACTACATATAGAGGACAGAACAGTCCCACATCACTACATATAGAGGACACTACATATAGAGGACACTACATATAGAGGACAGAACAGTCCCACATCACTACATATAGAGGACACTACATATAGAGGACACTACATATAGAGGACAGAACAGTCCCACATCACTACATATAGAGGACACTACATATAGAGGACACTACATATAGAGGACAGAACAGTCCCACAACACTACATATAGAGGACAGAACAGTCCCACAACACTACATATAGAGGACAGAACAGTCCCTCAACACTACATATAGAGGACAGAACAGTCCCTCAACACTACATATAGAGGACACTACATATAGAGGACAGAACAGTCCCACAGCACTACATATAGAGGACAGAACAGTCCCACAACACTACATATAGAGGACAGAACAGTCCCACAACACTACATATAGAGGACACTACATATAGAGGACAGAACAGTCCCTCAACACTACATATAGAGGACAGAACAGTCCCACAGCACTACATATAGAGGACAGAACAGTCCCACAACACTACATATAGAGGACAGAACAGTCCCACAGCACTACATATAGAGGACAGAACAGTCCCACAGCACTACATATAGAGGACACTACATATAGAGGACACTACATATAGAGGACAGAACAGTCCCACAACACTACATATAGAGGACAGAACAGTCCCACAGCACTACATATAGAGGACAGAACAGTCCCACAGCACTACATATAGAGGACACTACATATAGAGGACACTACATATAGAGGACAGAACAGTCCCACAACACTACATATAGAGGACAGAACAGTCCCACAACACTACATATAGAGGACACTACATATAGAGGACAGAACAGTCCCACAACACTACATATAGAGGACACTACATATAGAGGACAGAACAGTCCCACATCACTACATATAGAGGACAGAGCAGTCCCACAACACTACATATAGAGGACACTACATATAGAGGACACTACATATAGAGGACAGAACAGTCCCACATCACTACATATAGAGGACAGAGCAGTCCCACAACACTACATATAGAGGACACTACATATAGAGGACAGAGCAGTCCCACAACACTACATATAGAGGACACTACATATAGAGGACAGAACAGTCCCACAACACTACATATAGAGGACACTACATATAGAGGACAGAACAGTCCCACAACACTACATATAGAGGACACTACATATAGAGGACAGAACAGTCCCACAACACTACATATAGAGGACAGAACAGTCCCACATCACTATATATAGAGGACACTACATATAGAGGACAGAGCAGTCCCTCATCACTACATATAGAGGACACTACATATAGAGGACAGAACAGTCCCACAACACTACATATAGAGGACACTACATATAGAGGACAGAACAGTCCCACAACACTACATATAGAGGACAGAACAGTCCCACATCACTATATATAGAGGACACTACATATAGAGGACAGAACAGTCCCACAACACTACATATAGAGGACAGAACAGTCCCACAACACTACATATAGAGGACAGAACAGTCCCACAACACTACATATAGAGGACACTACATATAGAGGACAGAGCAGTCCCACAACACTACATATAGAGGACAGAGCAGTCCCACAACACTACATATAGAGGACACTACATATAGAGGACACTACATATAGAGGACAGAACAGTCCCACATCACTACATATAGAGGACAGAGCAGTCCCACAACACTACATATAGAGGACAGAGCAGTCCCTCATCACTACATATAGAGGACACTACATATAGAGGACAGAACAGTCCCTCATCACTACATATAGAGGACAGAACAGTCCCTCAACACTACATATAGAGGACACTACATATAGAGGACACTACATATAGAGGACAGAACAGTCCCACAACACTACATATAGAGGACAGAACAGTCCCACATCACTACATATAGAGGACACTACATATAGAGGACAGAACAGTCCCTCATCACTACATATAGAGGACAGAACAGTCCCTCAACACTACATATAGAGGACAGAACAGTCCCTCATCACTACATATAGAGGACACTACATATAGAGGACAGAACAGTCCCACAACACTACATATAGAGGACAGAACAGTCCCTCATCACTACATATAGAGGACACTACATATAGAGGACAGAACAGTCCCACAACACTACATAGAGAGGACACTACATATAGAGGACAGAACAGTCCCTCATCACTACATATAGAGGACACTACATATAGAGGACAGAACAGTCCCACAACACTACATATAGAGGACACTACATATAGAGGACAGAACAGTCCCACAACACTACATATAGAGGACAGAACAGTCCCACAACACTACATATAGAGGACAGAACAGTCCCACAACACTACATATAGAGGACAGAACAGTCCCACAACACTACATATAGAGGACAGAACAGTCCCTCATCACTACATATAGAGGACACTACATATAGAGGACAGAGCAGTCCCACATCACTACATATAGAGGACAGAACAGTCCCTCATCACTACATATAGAGGACACTACATATAGAGGACACTACATATAGAGGACAGAACAGTCCCTCAACACTACATATAGAGGACAGAACAGTCCCACAACACTACATATAGAGGACAGAACAGTCCCACAACACTACATATAGAGGACACTACATATAGAGGACACTACATATAGAGGACACTACATATAGAGGACAGAACAGTCCCTCAACACTACATATAGAGGACACTACATATAGAGGACAGAACAGTCCCACAACACTACATATAGAGGACAGAGCAGTCCCACAACACTACATATAGAGGACAGAGCAGTCCCTCAACACTACATATAGAGGACACTACATATAGAGGACACTACATATAGAGGACACTACATATAGAGGACAGAACAGTCCCACAACACTACATATAGAGGACAGAACAGTCCCACAACACTACATATAGAGGACAGAACAGTCCCACAACACTACATATAGAGGACAGAACAGTCCCTCAACACTACATATAGAGGACACTACATATAGAGGACACTACATATAGAGGACACTACATATAGAGGACACTACATATAGAGGACACTACATATAGAGGACAGAACAGTCCCACATCACTACATATAGAGGACACTACATATAGAGGACAGAACAGTCCCACAGCACTACATATAGAGGACCCTACATATAGAGGACAGAACAGTCCCACAACACTACATATAGAGGACAGAACAGTCCCACAGCACTACATATAGAGGACACTACATATAGAGGACAGAACAGTCCCACAGCACTACATATAGAGGACAGAACAGTCCCACATCACTACATATAGAGGACACTACATATAGAGGACACTACATATAGAGGACAGAACAGTCCCACATCACTACATATAGAGGACACTACATATAGAGGACACTACATATAGAGGACAGAACAGTCCCACATCACTACATATAGAGGACACTACATATAGAGGACACTACATATAGAGGACACTACATATAGAGGACAGAACAGTCCCACATCACTACATATAGAGGACACTACATATAGAGGACACTACATATAGAGGACAGAACAGTCCCACAACACTACATATAGAGGACAGAACAGTCCCACATCACTACATATAGAGGACACTACATATAGAGGACAGAACAGTCCCACAACACTACATATAGAGGACAGAACAGTCCCACAACACTACATATAGAGGACACTACATATAGAGGACACTACATATAGAGGACAGAGCAGTCCCACAACACTACATATAGAGGACACTACATATAGAGGACAGAACAGTCCCACAACACTACATATAGAGGACAGAACAGTCCCTCAACACTACATATAGAGGACACTACATATAGAGGACACTACATATAGAGGACAGAGCAGTCCCACAACACTACATATAGAGGACACTACATATAGAGGACAGAACAGTCCCTCAACACTACATATAGAGGACAGAACAGTCCCACAACACTACATATAGAGGACAGAACAGTCCCTCAACACTACATATAGAGGACAGAACAGTCCCTCAACACTACATATAGAGGACACTACATATAGAGGACAGAACAGTCCCACAGCACTACATATAGAGGACAGAACAGTCCCACAACACTACATATAGAGGACAGAACAGTCCCACGACACTACATATAGAGGACACTACATATAGAGGACAGAACAGTCCCTCAACACTACATATAGAGGACAGAACAGTCCCACAGCACTACATATAGAGGACACTACATATAGAGGACAGAACAGTCCCACAACACTACATATAGAGGACACTACATATAGAGGACAGAACAGTCCCACAACACTACATATAGAGGACACTACATATAGAGGACAGAACAGTCCCACAACACTACATATAGAGGACAGAACAGTCCCACAACACTACATATAGAGGACACTACATATAGAGGACAGAACAGTCCCACATCACTACATATAGAGGACACTACATATAGAGGACACTACATATAGAGGACAGAACAGTCCCACATAACTACATATAGAGGACACTACATATAGAGGACAGAACAGTCCCACAACACTACATATAGAGGACACTACATATAGAGGACAGAACAGTCCCTCAACACTACATATAGAGGACAGAACAGTCCCACAACACTACATATAGAGGACACTACATATAGAGGACAGAACAGTCCCACATCACTACATATAGAGGACACTACATATAGAGGACACTACATATAGAGGACAGAACAGTCCCACATCACTACATATAGAGGACAGAACAGTCCCTCATCACTACATATAGAGGACACTACATATAGAGGACAGAACAGTCCCACAACACTACATATAGAGGACAGAACAGTCCCACAACACTACATATAGAGGACACTACATATAGAGGACACTACATATAGAGGACAGAGCAGTCCCACAACACTACATATAGAGGACACTACATATAGAGGACAGAACAGTCCCACAACACTACATATAGAGGACAGAACAGTCCCTCAACACTACATATAGAGGACACTACATATAGAGGACACTACATATAGAGGACAGAGCAGTCCCACAACACTACATATAGAGGACACTACATATAGAGGACAGAACAGTCCCTCAACACTACATATAGAGGACAGAACAGTCCCACAACACTACATATAGAGGACAGAACAGTCCCTCAACACTACATATAGAGGACAGAACAGTCCCTCAACACTACATATAGAGGACACTACATATAGAGGACAGAACAGTCCCACAGCACTACATATAGAGGACAGAACAGTCCCACAACAACACTACATATAGAGGACAGAACAGTCCCACAACACTACATATAGAGGACACTACATATAGAGGACAGAACAGTCCCTCAACACTACATATAGAGGACAGAACAGTCCCACAGCACTACATATAGAGGACACTACATATAGAGGACAGAACAGTCCCACAACACTACATATAGAGGACACTACATATAGAGGACAGAACAGTCCCACAACACTACATATAGAGGACACTACATATAGAGGACAGAACAGTCCCACAACACTACATATAGAGGACAGAACAGTCCCACAACACTACATATAGAGGACACTACATATAGAGGACAGAACAGTCCCACATCACTACATATAGAGGACACTACATATAGAGGACACTACATATAGAGGACAGAACAGTCCCACATAACTACATATAGAGGACACTACATATAGAGGACAGAACAGTCCCACAACACTACATATAGAGGACACTACATATAGAGGACAGAACAGTCCCTCAACACTACATATAGAGGACAGAACAGTCCCACAACACTACATATAGAGGACACTACATATAGAGGACAGAACAGTCCCACATCACTACATATAGAGGACACTACATATAGAGGACACTACATATAGAGGACAGAACAGTCCCACATCACTACATATAGAGGACAGAACAGTCCCTCATCACTACATATAGAGGACACTACATATAGAGGACAGAACAGTCCCACATCACTACATATAGAGGACACTACATATAGAGGACACTACATATAGAGGACAGAACAGTCCCACAACACTACATATAGAGGACACTACATATAGAGGACACTACATATAGAGGACACTACATATAGAGGACAGAACAGTCCCACAACACTACATATAGAGGACACTACATATAGAGGACACTACATATAGAGGACACTACATATAGAGGACAGAACAGTCCCACAACACTACATATAGAGGACAGAACAGTCCCACAACACTACATATAGAGGACACTACATATAGAGGACACTACATATAGAGGACAGAACAGTCCCATATCACTACATATAGAGGACACTACATATAGAGGACACTACATATAGAGGACACTACATATAGAGGACAGAACAGTCCCACATCACTACATATAGAGGACACTACATATAGAGGACACTACATATAGAGGACACTACATATAGAGGACAGAACAGTCCCACAACACTACATATAGAGGACAGAACAGTCCCTCAACACTACATATAGAGGACACTACATATAGAGGACACTACATATAGAGGACAGAGCAGTCCCACAACACTACATATAGAGGACACTACATATAGAGGACAGAACAGTCCCACAGCACTACATATAGAGGACACTACATATAGAGGACAGAACAGTCCCACATCACTACATATAGAGGACAGAACAGTCCCTCAACACTACATATAGAGGACACTACATATAGAGGACACTACATATAGAGGACAGAGCAGTCCCACAACACTACATATAGAGGACACTACATATAGAGGACAGAGCAGTCCCACAACACTACATATAGAGGACAGAACAGTCCCTCAACACTACATATAGAGGACACTACATATAGAGGACACTACATATAGAGGACAGAGCAGTCCCACAACACTACATATAGAGGACACTACATATAGAGGACAGAACAGTCCCACAGCACTACATATAGAGGACACTACATATAGAGGACAGAACAGTCCCACAACACTACATATAGAGGACACTACATATAGAGGACACTACATATAGAGGACAGAACAGTCCCACAACACTACATATAGAGGACACTACATATAGAGGACAGAACAGTCCCTCAACACTACATATAGAGGACAGAACAGTCCCACAACACTACATATAGAGGACACTACATATAGAGGACAGAACAGTCCCACAACACTACATATAGAGGACAGAACAGTCCCACAACACTACATATAGAGGACACTACATATAGAGGACAGAACAGTCCCACAACACTACATATAGAGGACACTACATATAGAGGACAGAACAGTCCCACAACACTACATATAGAGGACACTACATATAGAGGACACTACATATAGAGGACAGAACAGTCCCTCAACACTACATATAGAGGACAGAACAGTCCCTCAACACTACATATAGAGGACAGAACAGTCCCACAACACTACATATAGAGGACACTACATATAGAGGACAGAACAGCCCCACAACACTACATATAGAGGACACTACATATAGAGGACAGAACAGTCCCACAACACTACATATAGAGGACAGAACAGTCCCACAACACTACATATAGAGGACACTACATATAGAGGACACTACATATAGAGGACAGAACAGTCCCACAACACTACATATAGAGGACACTACATATAGAGGACACTACATATAGAGGACACTACATATAGAGGACAAAACAGTCCCTCATCACTACATATAGAGGACAGAACAGTCCCACAACACTACATATAGAGGACACTACATATAGAGGACACTACATATAGAGGACAGAACAGTCCCACAACACTACATATAGAGGACACTACATATAGAGGACACTACATATAGAGGACACTACATATAGAGGACAGAACAGTCCCACAACACTACATATAGAGGACAGAACAGTCCCACATCACTACATATAGAGGACAGAACAGTCCCACAACACTACATATAGAGGACACTACATATAGAGGACACTACATATAGAGGACAGAACAGTCCCACAACACTACATATAGAGGACAGAGCAGTCCCACAACACTACATATAGAGGACACTACATATAGAGGACACTACATATAGAGGACAGAACAGTCCCACAACACTACATATAGAGGACACTACATATAGAGGACAGAACAGTCCCTCAACACTACATATAGAGGACAGAACAGTCCCTCATCACTACATATAGAGGACACTACATATAGAGGACAGAACAGTCCCACATCACTACATATAGAGGACACTACATATAGAGGACAGAACAGTCCCACAACACTACATATAGAGGACACTACATATAGAGGACAGAACAGTCCCACAACACTACATATAGAGGACAGAACAGTCCCTCAACACTACATATAGAGGACAGAACAGTCCCTCATCACTACATATAGAGGACACTACATATAGAGGACAGAACAGTCCCACAACACTACATATAGAGGACAGAACAGTCCCACAACACTATATATAGAGGACAGAACAGTCCCACATCACTACATATAGAGGACAGAACAGTCCCACAACACTACATATAGAGGACACTACATATAGAGGACACTACATATAGAGGACAGAACAGTCCCACAACACTATATATAGAGGACAGAACAGTCCCACATCACTACATATAGAGGACAGAACAGTCCCACAACACTACATATAGAGGACACTACATATAGAGGACACTACATATAGAGGACAGAACAGTCCCACAACACTACATATAGAGGACAGAACAGTCCCACATCACTACATATAGAGGACAGAACAGTCCCACAACACTACATATAGAGGACACTACATATAGAGGACACTACATATAGAGGACAGAACAGTCCCACAACACTACATATAGAGGACACTACATATAGAGGACAGAACAGTCCCACAACACTACATATAGAGGACACTACATATAGAGGACACTACATATAGAGGACAGAACAGTCCCACAACACTACATATAGAGGACAGAACAGTCCCACATCACTACATATAGAGGACACTACATATAGAGGACAGAACAGTCCCACATCACTACATATAGAGGACACTACATATAGAGGACAGAACAGTCCCACAACACTACATATAGAGGACACTACATATAGAGGACAGAACAGTCCCACAACACTACATATAGAGGACACTACATATAGAGGACACTACATATAGAGGACAGAACAGTCCCACAGCACTACATATAGAGGAAACTACATATAGAGGACACTACATATAGAGGACAGAACAGTCCCACAGCACTACATATAGAGGACACTACATATAGAGGACACTACATATAGAGGACAGAACAGTCCCACAACACTACATATAGAGGACAGAACAGTCCCACAACACTAAATATAGAGGACACTACATATAGAGGACAGAACAGTCCCACAACACTACATATAGAGGACAGAACAGTCCCACATCACTACATATAGAGGACACTACATATAGAGGACACTACATATAGAGGACACTACATATAGAGGACACTACATATAGAGGACAGAACAGTCCCACATCACTACATATAGAGGACACTACATATAGAGGACAGAACAGTCCCACATCACTACATATAGAGGACACTACATATAGAGGACACTACATATAGAGGACACTACATATAGAGGACACTACATATAGAGGACAGAACAGTCCCTCATCACTACATATAGAGGACACTACATATAGAGGACAGAACAGTCCCACAACACTACATATAGAGGACACTACATATAGAGGACAGAACAGTCCCTCAACACTACATATAGAGGACAGAACAGTCCCACAGCACTACATATAGAGGACAGAACAGTCCCTCAACACTACATATAGAGGACACTACATATAGAGGACACTACATATAGAGGACACTACATATAGAGGACACTACATATAGAGGACACTACATATAGAGGACACTACATATAGAGGACACTACATATAGAGGACAGAACAGTCCCACAGCACTACATATAGAGGACAGAACAGTCCCACAACACTACATATAGAGGACAGAACAGTCCCACAACACTACATATAGAGGACACTACATATAGAGGACAGAACAGTCCCTCATCACTACATATAGAGGACAGAACAGTCCCACAACACTACATATAGAGGACAGAACAGTCCCTCAACACTACATATAGAGGACAGAACAGTCCCACAACACTACATATAGAGGACACTACATATAGAGGACAGAACATATAGAGGACAGAACAGTCCCTCAACACTACATATAGAGGACAGAACAGTCCCACAACACTACATATAGAGGACAGAACAGTCCCACAACACTACATATAGAGGACACTACATATAGAGGACAGAACAGTCCCACAACACTACATATAGAGGACAGAACAGTCCCACAACACTACATATAGAGGACAGAACAGTCCCTCAACACTACATATAGAGGACACTACATATAGAGGACAGAACAGTCCCACAACACTACATATAGAGGACACTACATATAGAGGACAGAACAGTCCCTCATCACTACATATAGAGGACAGAACAGTCCCACAACACTACATATAGAGGACACTACATATAGAGGACAGAACAGTCCCACAACACTACATATAGAGGACACTACATATAGAGGACACTACATATAGAGGACACTACATATAGAGGACAGAACAGTCCCACATCACTACATATAGAGGACACTACATATAGAGGACAGAACAGTCCCACATCACTACATATAGAGGACACTACATATAGAGGACAGAACAGTCCCACATCACTACATATAGAGGACACTACATATAGAGGACAGAACAGTCCCACAACACTACATATAGAGGACACTACATATAGAGGACAGAACAGTCCCACAACACTACATATAGAGGACAGAACAGTCCCTCAACACTACATATAGAGGACAGAACAGTCCCTCATCACTACATATAGAGGACACTACATATAGAGGACAGAACAGTCCCACAACACTACATATAGAGGACACTACATATAGAGGACACTACATATAGAGGACAGAACAGTCCCACAACACTACATATAGAGGACAGAACAGTCCCACATCACTACATATAGAGGACACTACATATAGAGGACAGAACAGTCCCACATCACTACATATAGAGGACACTACATATAGAGGACAGAACAGTCCCACAACACTACATATAGAGGACACTACATATAGAGGACAGAACAGTCCCACAACACTACATATAGAGGACACTACATATAGAGGACACTACATATAGAGGACAGAACAGTCCCACAGCACTACATATAGAGGAAACTACATATAGAGGACACTACATATAGAGGACAGAACAGTCCCACAGCACTACATATAGAGGACACTACATATAGAGGACACTACATATAGAGGACAGAACAGTCCCACAACACTACATATAGAGGACAGAACAGTCCCACAACACTAAATATAGAGGACACTACATATAGAGGACAGAACAGTCCCACAACACTACATATAGAGGACAGAACAGTCCCACATCACTACATATAGAGGACACTACATATAGAGGACACTACATATAGAGGACACTACATATAGAGGACACTACATATAGAGGACAGAACAGTCCCACATCACTACATATAGAGGACACTACATATAGAGGACAGAACAGTCCCACATCACTACATATAGAGGACACTACATATAGAGGACACTACATATAGAGGACACTACATATAGAGGACACTACATATAGAGGACAGAACAGTCCCTCATCACTACATATAGAGGACACTACATATAGAGGACAGAACAGTCCCACAACACTACATATAGAGGACACTACATATAGAGGACAGAACAGTCCCTCAACACTACATATAGAGGACAGAACAGTCCCACAGCACTACATATAGAGGACAGAACAGTCCCTCAACACTACATATAGAGGACACTACATATAGAGGACACTACATATAGAGGACACTACATATAGAGGACACTACATATAGAGGACACTACATATAGAGGACACTACATATAGAGGACACTACATATAGAGGACAGAACAGTCCCACAGCACTACATATAGAGGACAGAACAGTCCCACAACACTACATATAGAGGACAGAACAGTCCCACAACACTACATATAGAGGACACTACATATAGAGGACACTACATATAGAGGACACTACATATAGAGGACAGAACAGTCCCTCATCACTACATATAGAGGACACTACATATAGAGGACAGAACAGTCCCACAACACTACATATAGAGGACACTACATATAGAGGACAGAACAGTCCCTCAACACTACATATAGAGGACAGAACAGTCCCACAGCACTACATATAGAGGACAGAACAGTCCCTCAACACTACATATAGAGGACACTACATATAGAGGACACTACATATAGAGGACACTACATATAGAGGACACTACATATAGAGGACACTACATATAGAGGACACTACATATAGAGGACACTACATATAGAGGACACTACATATAGAGGACAGAACAGTCCCACAGCACTACATATAGAGGACAGAACAGTCCCACAACACTACATATAGAGGACAGAACAGTCCCACAACACTACATATAGAGGACACTACATATAGAGGACAGAACAGTCCCTCATCACTACATATAGAGGACAGAACAGTCCCACAACACTACATATAGAGGACAGAACAGTCCCTCAACACTACATATAGAGGACAGAACAGTCCCACAACACTACATATAGAGGACACTACATATAGAGGACAGAACATATAGAGGACAGAACAGTCCCTCAACACTACATATAGAGGACAGAACAGTCCCACAACACTACATATAGAGGACAGAACAGTCCCACAACACTACATATAGAGGACACTACATATAGAGGACAGAACAGTCCCACAACACTACATATAGAGGACAGAACAGTCCCACAACACTACATATAGAGGACAGAACAGTCCCTCAACACTACATATAGAGGACACTACATATAGAGGACAGAACAGTCCCACAACACTACATATAGAGGACACTACATATAGAGGACAGAACAGTCCCTCATCACTACATATAGAGGACAGAACAGTCCCACAACACTACATATAGAGGACACTACATATAGAGGACAGAACAGTCCCACAACACTACATATAGAGGACACTACATATAGAGGACACGACATATAGAGGACAGAACAGTCCCACAACACTACATATAGAGGACACTACATATAGAGGACAGAACAGTCCCACAACACTACATATAGAGGACAGAACAGTCCCTCAACACTACATATAGAGGACAGAACAGTCCCTCAACACTACATATAGAGGACACTACATATAGAGGACAGAACAGTCCCTCAACACTACATATAGAGGACACTACATATAGAGGACACTACATATAGAGGACACTACATATAGAGGACACTACATATAGAGGACACTACATATAGAGGACAGAACAGTCCCACATCACTACATATAGAGGACACTACATATAGAGGGAGAACTATTAACTACAGAGGACACTACATATAGAGGGAGAACTAGTAACTACAGAGGACACTACATATAGAGGGAGAACTAGTAACTACAGAGGACACTACATATAGAGGGAGAACTAGTAACTACAGAGGACACTACATATAGAGGGAGAACTAGTAATACAGAGGACACTACATATAGAGGGAGAACTATTAACTACAGAGGACACTACATATAGAGGGAGAACTAGTAACTACAGAGGACACTACATATAGAGGGAGAACTAGTAACTACAGAGGACACTACATATAGAGGGAGAACTAGTAACTACAGAGGACACTACATATAGAGGGAGAACTAGTAACTACAGAGGACACTACATATAGAGGGAGAACTAGTAACTACAGAGGACACTACATATAGAGGGAGAACTAGTAATACAGAGGACACTACATATAGAGGGAGAACTAGTAATACAGAGGACACTACATATAGAGGGAGAACTAGTAACTACAGAGGACACTACATATAGAGGGAGAACTAGTAATACAGAGGACACTACATATAGAGGGAGAACTAGTAATACAGAGGACACTACATATAGAGGGATAACTAGTAACTACAGAGGACACTACATATAGAGGGAGAACTAGTAATACAGAGGACACTACATATAGAGGGAGAACTAGTAACTACAGAGGACACTACATATAGAGGGAGAACTAGTAATACAGAGGACACTACATATAGAGGGAGATCTAGTAACTACAGAGGACACTACATATAGAGGGAGAACTAGTAACTACAGAGGACACTACATATAGAGGGAGAACTAGTAACTACAGAGGACACTACATATAGAGGGAGAACTAGTAATACAGAGGACACTACATATAGAGGGAGTACTAGTAACTACAGAGGACACTACATATAGAGGGAGAACTAGTAACTACAGAGGACACTACATATAGAGGGAGAACTAGTAATACAGAGGACACTACATATAGAGGGAGAACTAGTAACTACAGAGGACACTACATATAGAGGGAGAACTAGTAATACAGAGGACACTACATATAGAGGGAGAACTAGTAACTACAGAGGACACTACATATAGAGGGAGAACTAGTAACTACAGAGGACACTACATATAGAGGGAGAACTAGTAACTACAGAGGACACTACATATAGAGGGAGATCTAGTAACTACAGAGGACACTACATATAGAGGGAGAACTAGTAATACAGAGGACACTACATATAGAGGGAGAACTAGTAATACAGAGGACACTACATCTAGAGGGAGAACTAGTAATACAGAGGACACTACATATAGAGGGAGAACTAGTAACTACAGAGGACACTACATATAGAGGGAGAACTAGTAATACAGAGGACACTACATATAGAGGGAGAACTAGTAATACAGAGGACACTACATATAGAGGGAGAACTAGTAACTACAGAGGACACTACATATAGAGGGAGAACTAGTAACTACAGAGGACACTACATATAGAGGGAGAACTAGTAACTACAGAGGACACTACATATAGAGGGAGAACTAGTAACTACAGAGGACACTACATATAGAGGGAGAACTAGTAACTACAGAGGACACTACATATAGAGGGAGAACTAGTAACTACAGAGGACACTACATATAGAGGGAGAACTAGTAATACAGAGGACACTACATATAGAGGGAGAACTAGTAACTACAGAGGACACTACATATAGAGGGAGAACTAGTAACTACAGAGGACACTACATATAGAGGGAGAACTAGTAACTACAGAGGACACTACATATAGAGGGAGAACTAGTAACTACAGAGGACACTACATATAGAGGGAGAACTAGTAACTACAGAGGACACTACATATAGAGGGAGAACTAGTAATACAGAGGACACTACATCTAGAGGGAGAACTAGTAATACAGAGGACACTACATATAGAGGGAGAACTAGTAACTACAGAGGACACTACATATAGAGGGAGAACTAGTAACTACAGAGGACACTACATATAGAGGGAGAACTAGTAATACAGAGGACACTACATATAGAGGGAGAACTAGTAACTACAGAGGACACTACATATAGAGGGAGAACTAGTAACTACAGAGGACACTACATATAGAGGGAGAACTAGTAATACAGAGGACACTACATATAGAGGGAGAACTAGTAACTACAGAGGACACTACATATAGAGGGAGATCTAGTAACTACAGAGGACACTACATATAGAGGGAGAACTAGTAATACAGAGGACACTACATATAGAGGGAGAACTAGTAATACAGAGGACACTACATATAGAGGGAGAACTAGTAATACAGAGGACACTACATATAGAGGGAGAACTAGTAACTACAGAGGACACTACATATAGAGGGAGTACTAGTAACTACAG
This sequence comes from Salvelinus alpinus, assembly GCF_045679555.1. NCBI lineage: Eukaryota > Metazoa > Chordata > Actinopteri > Salmoniformes > Salmonidae > Salvelinus > Salvelinus alpinus. The sequence goes on from NC_092088.1 coordinate 108,751,664, forward strand.
AGGACACTACATATAGAGGGAGAACTAGTAACTACAGAGGACACTACATATAGAGGGAGAACTAGTAACTACAGAGGACACTACATATAGAGGGAGATCTAGTAATACAGAGGACACTACATATAGAGGGAGAACTAGTAACTACAGAGGACACTACATATAGAGGGAGTACTAGTAACTACAGAGGACACTACATATAGAGGGAGAACTAGTAACTACAGAGGACACTACATATAGAGGGAGAACTAGTAACTACAGAGGACACTACATATAGAGGGAGAACTAGTAACTACAGAGGACACTACATATAGAGGGAGAACTAGTAATACAGAGGACACTACATATAGAGGGAGAACTAGTAACTACAGAGGACACTACATATAGAGGGAGAACTAGTAACTACAGAGGACACTACATATAGAGGGAGATCTAGTAACTACAGAGGACACTACATATAGAGGGAGAACTAGTAACTACAGAGGACACTACATATAGAGGGAGAACTAGTAACTACAGAGGACACTACATATAGAGGGAGAACTAGTAACTACAGAGGACACTACATATAGAGGGAGAACTAGTAACTACAGAGGACACTACATATAGAGGGAGAACTAGTAACTACAGAGGACACTACATATAGAGGGAGAACTAGTAATACAGAGGACACTACATATAGAGGGAGAACTAGTAATACAGAGGACACTACATATAGAGGGAGAACTAGTAACTACAGAGGACACTACATATAGAGGGAGAACTAGTAACTACAGAGGACACTACATATAGAGGGAGAACTAGTAATACAGAGGACACTACATATAGAGGGAGAACTAGTAACTACAGAGGACACTACATATAGAGGGAGAACTAGTAACTACAGAGGACACTACATATAGAGGGAGAACTAGTAACTACAGAGGACACTACATATAGAGGGAGAACTAGTAACTACAGAGGACACTACATATAGAGGGAGAACTAGTAATACAGAGGACACTACATATAGAGGGAGAACTAGTAACTACAGAGGACACTACATATAGAGGGAGAACTAGTAACTACAGAGGACACTACATATAGAGGGAGAACTAGTAACTACAGAGGACACTACATATAGAGGGAGAACTAGTAACTACAGAGGACACTACATATAGAGGGAGAACTAGTAATACAGAGGACACTACATATAGAGGGAGAACTAGTAATACAGAGGACACTACATATAGAGGGAGAACTAGTAATACAGAGGACACTACATATAGAGGGAGAACTAGTAATACAGAGGACACTACATATAGAGGGAGAACTAGTAACTACAGAGGACACTACATATAGAGGGAGAACTAGTAATACAGAGGACACTACATATAGAGGGAGAACTAGTAACTACAGAGGACACTACATATAGAGGGAGAACTAGTAACTACAGAGGACACTACATATAGAGGGAGAACTAGTAACTACAGAGGACACTACATATAGAGGGAGAACTAGTAACTACAGAGGACACTACATATAGAGGGAGAACTAGTAATACAGAGGACACTACATATAGAGGGAGAACTAGTAACTACAGAGGACACTACATATAGAGGGAGAACTAGTAACTACAGAGGACACTACATATAGAGGGAGAACTAGTAATACAGAGGACACTACATATAGAGGGAGAACTAGTAACTACAGAGGACACTACATATAGAGGGAGAACTAGTAACTACAGAGGACACTACATATAGAGGGAGAACTAGTAACTACAGAGGACACTACATATAGAGGGAGAACTAGTAACTACAGAGGACACTACATATAGAGGGAGAACTAGTAATACAGAGGACACTACATATAGAGGGAGAACTAGTAACTACAGAGGACACTACATCTAGAGGGAGAACTAGTAACTACAGAGGACACTACATATAGAGGGAGAACTAGTAATACAGAGGACACTACATATAGAGGGAGAACTAGTAATACAGAGGACACTACATATAGAGGGAGAACTAGTAACTACAGAGGACACTACATATAGAGGGAGAACTAGTAATACAGAGGACACTACATATAGAGGGAGAACTAGTAACTACAGAGGACACTACATATAGAGGGAGAACTAGTAATACAGAGGACACTACATATAGAGGGAGAACTAGTAACTACAGAGGACACTACATATAGAGGGAGAACTAGTAATACAGAGGACACTACATATAGAGGGAGAACTAGTAACTACAGAGGACACTACATATAGAGGGAGAACTAGTAACTACAGAGGACACTACATATAGAGGGAGAACTAGTAACTACAGAGGACACTACATATAGAGGGAGAACTAGTAATACAGAGGACACTACATATAGAGGGAGAACTAGTAACTACAGAGGACACTACATATAGAGGGAGAACTAGTAACTACAGAGGACACTACATATAGAGGGAGAACTAGTAATACAGAGGACACTACATATAGAGGGAGATCTAGTAACTACAGAGGACACTACATCTAGAGGGAGAACTAGTAATACAGAGGACACTACATATAGAGGGAGAACTAGTAACTACAGAGGACACTACATATAGAGGGAGAACTAGTAACTACAGAGGACACTACATATAGAGGGAGAACTAGTAACTACAGAGGACACTACATATAGAGGGAGAACTAGTAATACAGAGGACACTACATATAGAGGGAGAACTAGTAACTACAGAGGACACTACATATAGAGGGAGAACTAGTAATACAGAGGACACTACATCTAGAGGGAGAACTAGTAATACAGAGGACACTACATATAGAGGGAGAACTAGTAACTACAGAGGACACTACATCTAGAGGGAGATCTAGTAACTACAGAGGACACTACATATAGAGGGAGAACTAGTAATACAGAGGACACTACATATAGAGGGAGAACTAGTAATACAGAGGACACTACATATAGAGGGAGAACTAGTAACTACAGAGGACACTACATATAGAGGGAGAACTAGTAACTACAGAGGACACTACATATAGAGGGAGAACTAGTAACTACAGAGGACACTACATATAGAGGGAGAACTAGTAATACAGAGGACACTACATATAGAGGGAGAACTAGTAACTACAGAGGACACTACATATAGAGGGAGAACTAGTAACTACAGAGGACACTACATATAGAGGGAGAACTAGTAACTACAGAGGACACTACATATAGAGGGAGAACTAGTAATACAGAGGACACTACATATAGAGGGAGAACTAGTAATACAGAGGACACTACATATAGAGGGAGAACTAGTAACTACAGAGGACACTACATATAGAGGGAGAACTAGTAACTACAGAGGACACTACATATAGAGGGAGAACTAGTAACTACAGAGGACACTACATATAGAGGGAGAACTAGTAACTACAGAGGACACTACATATAGAGGGAGAACTAGTAACTACAGAGGACACTACATATAGAGGGAGAACTAGTAATACAGAGGACACTACATCTAGAGGGAGAACTAGTAACTACAGAGGACACTACATATAGAGGGAGAACTAGTAACTACAGAGGACACTACATATAGAGGGAGAACTAGTAATACAGAGGACACTACATATAGAGGGAGAACTAGTAACTACAGAGGACACTACATATAGAGGGAGAACTAGTAACTACAGAGGACACTACATATAGAGGGAGAACTAGTAACTACAGAGGACACTACATATAGAGGGAGAACTAGTAACTACAGAGGACACTACATATAGAGGGAGAACTAGTAATACAGAGGACACTACATATAGAGGGAGAACTAGTAACTACAGAGGACACTACATATAGAGGGAGAACTAGTAACTACAGAGGACACTACATATAGAGGGAGAACTAGTAACTACAGAGGACACTACATATAGAGGGAGAACTAGTAACTACAGAGGACACTACATATAGAGGGAGAACTAGTAACTACAGAGGACACTACATATAGAGGGAGAACTAGTAATACAGAGGACACTACATATAGAGGGAGAACTAGTAACTACAGAGGACACTACATATAGAGGGAGAACTAGTAACTACAGAGGACACTACATATAGAGGGAGAACTAGTAATACAGAGGACACTACATATAGAGGGAGAACTAGTAATACAGAGGACACTACATATAGAGGGAGAACTAGTAATACAGAGGACACTACATATAGAGGGAGAACTAGTAACTACAGAGGACACTACATATAGAGGGAGAACTAGTAACTACAGAGGACACTACATATAGAGGGAGAACTAGTAACTACAGAGGACACTACATCTAGAGGGAGATCTAGTAACTACAGAGGACGGACTCTGAAATAAAGTAACAAAAACAAATTGTTTCTGACTTAAAGCCAAACGCTGATCACACCAGACTTTTTTTGTTTTTCTCCATGAACAAAACTGTTCCACTGTTATGAGCAAGAAAACAGTGGAGTTTTCCTTTCCACTCCTGCTCTCACAATACCCTGACTCCCAGATGTAGATGTCCTGGCCCCTGTCCATGTTGACTCACACGGAGAGTTATGCTATGAGCCGAGTGTTATAATGGACAATAAGACCAGGAAACCTCCAGCCTGAACAGCCCTGGTGACAATAATGAAAACATCATGCCTTGTAAAACAGCTCTGAGAGAACAGAGGACACAGAGGGTCACTAATGAAACACTATTCCCTTCACAGTGCAGAGCTCTGGATCTATAGTAGGGCACTATATAGGGAATAGGGCTCTGGATGTATAGCAGGGCACAATATAGGGAATAGAGCTCTGGATCTATAGCAGGGCACTATATAGGGAATAGAGCTCTGGATCTATAGCAGGGCACTATATAGGGAATAGAGCTCTGGATCTATAGCAGGGCACTATATAGGGAATAGAGCTCTGGATGTATAGCAGGGCACTATATAGGGAATAGAGCTCTGGATCTATAGCAGGGCACTATATAGGGAATAGAGCTCTGGATCTATAGCAGGGCACTATATAGGGAATAGAGCTCTGGATCTATAGCAGGGCACTATATAGGGAATAGAGCTCTGGATCTATAGCAGGGCACTATATAGGGAATAGAGCTCTGGATCTATAGCAGGGCACTATATAGGGAATAGAGCTCTGGATCTATAGCAGGGCACTATATAGGGAATAGGGCTCTGGATCTATAGCAGGGCTCTATATAGGGAATAGGGCTCTGAATGTATAGCAGGGCACTATATAGGGAATAGAGCTCTGGATCTATAGCAGGGCACTATATAGGGAATAGGGCTCTGGATCTATAGCAGGGCACTATATAGGGAATAGGGCTCTGGTCAACAGTAGTGTTCTATATAGGGAATAGGGCTCTGGTCAACAGTAGTGTTCTATATAGGGAATAGGTCTCTGGTCAACAGTAGTGTTCTATATAGGGAATAGGGCTCTGGTCAACAGTAGTGTTCTATATAGGGAATAGGGCTCTGGTCAACAGTAGTGTTCTATATAGGGAATAGGGCTCTGGTCAACAGTAGTGTTCTATATAGGGAATAGGGCTCTGGTCAACAGTAGTGTTCTATATAGGGAATAGGGCTCTGGTCAACAGTAGTGTTCTATATAGGGAATAGGGCTCTGGTCAACAGTAGTGTTCTATATAGGGAATAGGGCTCTGGTCAACAGTAGTGTTCTATATAGGGAATAGGGCTCTGGTCAACAGTAGTGTTCTATATAGGGAATAGGGCTCTGGTCAACAGTAGTGTTCTATATAGGGAATAGGGCTCTGGTCAACAGTAGTGTTCTATATAGGGAATAGGGCCCTGGTCAACAGTAGTGTTCTATATAGGGAATAGGGCTCTGGTCAACAGTAGTGTTCTATATAGGGAATAGGGCTCTGGTCAACAGTAGTGTTCTATATAGGGAATAGGGCTCTGGTCAACAGTAGTGTTCTATATAGGGAATAGGGCTCTGGTCAACAGTAGTGTTCTATATAGGGAATAGGGCTCTGGTCAACAGTAGTGTTCTATATAGGGAATAGGGCCCTGGTCAACAGTAGTGTTCTATATAGGGAATAGGGCTCTGGTCAACAGTAGTGTTCTATATAGGGAATAGGGCCCTGGTCAACAGTAGTGTTCTATATAGGGAATAGGGCTCTGGTCAACAGTAGTGTTCTATATAGGGAATAGGGCTCTGGTCAACAGTAGTGTTCTATATAGGGAATAGGGCTCTGGTCAACAGTAGTGTTCTATATAGGGAATAGGGCTCTGGTCAACAGTAGTGTTCTATATAGGGAATAGGGCTCTGGTCAACAGTAGTGTTCTATATAGGGAATAGGGCTCTGGTCAACAGTAGTGTTCTATATAGGGAATATGGCTCTGGTCAACAGTAGTGTTCTATATAGGGAATAGGGCTCTGGTCAACAGTAGTGTTCTATATAGGGAATAGGGCTCTGGTCAACAGTAGTGTTCTATATAGGGAATAGGGCTCTGGTCAACAGTAGTGTTCTATATAGGGAATAGGGCCCTGGTCAACAGTAGTGTTCTATATAGGGAATAGGGCTCTGGTCAACAGTAGTGTTCTATATAGGGAATAGGGCTCTGGTCAACAGTAGTGTTCTATATAGGGAATAGGGCTCTGGTCAACAGTAGTGTTCTATATAGGGAATAGGGCTCTGGTCAACAGTAGTGTTCTATATAGGGAATAGGGCTCTGGTCAACAGTAGTGTTCTATATAGGGAATAGGGCTCTGGTCAACAGTAGTGTTCTATATAGGGAATAGGGCTCTGGTCAACAGTAGTGTTAATATAGGGAATAGGGCTCTGGTCAACAGTAGTGTTCTATATAGGGAATAGGGCTCTGGTCAACAGTAGTGTTCTATATAGGGAATAGGGCTCTGGTCAACAGTAGTGTTCTATATAGGGAATAGGGCTCTGGTCAACAGTAGTGTTCTATATAGGGAATAGGGCTCTGGTCAACAGTAGTGTTCTATATAGGGAATAGGGCTCTGGTCAACAGTAGTGTTCTATATAGGGAATAGGGCTCTGGTCAACAGTAGTGTTCTATATAGGGAATAGGGCCCTGGTCAACAGTAGTGTTCTATATAGGGAATAGGGCTCTGGTCAACAGTAGTGTTCTATATAGGGAATAGGGCTCTGGTCAACAGTAGTGTTCTATATAGGGAATAGGGCTCTGGTCAACAGTAGTGTTCTATATAGGGAATAGGGCTCTGGTCAACAGTAGTGTTCTATATAGGGAATAGGGCTCTGGTCAACAGTAGTGTTCTATATAGGGAATAGGGCTCTGGTCAACAGTAGTGTTCTATATAGGGAATAGGGCTCTGGTCAACAGTAGTGTTCTATATAGGGAATAGGGCTCTGGTCAACAGTAGTGTTCTATATAGGGAATAGGGCTCTGGTCAACAGTAGTGTTCTATATAGGGAATAGGGCTCTGGTCAACAGTAGTGTTCTATATAGGGAATAGGGCCCTGGTCAACAGTAGTGTTCTATATAGGGAATAGGGCTCTGGTCAACAGTAGTGTTCTATATAGGGAATAGGGCTCTGGTCAACAGTAGTGTTCTATATAGGGAATAGGGCTCTGGTCAACAGTAGTGTTCTATATAGGGAATAGGGCTCTGGTCAACAGTAGTGTTCTATATAGGGAATAGGGCTCTGGTCAACAGTAGTGTTCTATATAGGGAATAGGGCTCTGGTCAACAGTAGTGTTCTATATAGGGAATAGGGCTCTGGTCAACAGTAGTGTTCTATATAGGGAATAGGGCTCTGGTCAACAGTAGTGTTCTATATAGGGAATAGGGCTCTGGTCAACAGTAGTGTTCTATATAGGGAATAGGGCTCTGGTCAACAGTAGTGTTCTATATAGGGAATAGGGCCCTGGTCAACAGTAGTGTTCTATATAGGGAATAGGGCTCTGGTCAACAGTAGTGTTCTATATAGGGAATAGGGCCCTGGTCAACAGTAGTGTTCTATATAGGGAATAGGGCTCTGGTCAACAGTAGTGTTCTATATAGGGAATAGGGCTCTGGTCAACAGTAGTGTTCTATATAGGGAATAGGGCTCTGGTCAACAGTAGTGTTCTATATAGGGAATAGGGCTCTGGTCAACAGTAGTGTTCTATATAGGGAATAGGGCTCTGGTCAACAGTAGTGTTCTATATAGGGAATAGGGCTCTGGTCAACAGTAGTGTTCTATATAGGGAATAGGGCTCTGGTCAACAGTAGTGTTCTATATAGGGAATAGGGCTCTGGTCAACAGTAGTGTTCTATATAGGGAATAGGGCTCTGGTCAACAGTAGTGTTTTTCTCTCAATATTCTGAAAACATTTTTCATTCACTGTTCTGGAACATATGTTTCAACAATATACGTATTTGCTGTACTAGATCTAAGGGATAATGTTCACTGTTTGTTCCATGTTCTGAATCTAGAGTCATGACAACATGCTAACGGAATTAGCCCTGGTGTGTAACGGATGTGAAATGGCTAGCTAGTTAGCGGGTACGCGCTAGTAGCGTTTCAATCAGTTACGTCACTTGCTCTGAAACCTAGAAGTAGTGTTGCTCCTTGCTCTGCAAGGGCCGCGGCTTTTGTGGAGCGATGGGTAACGACGCTTCGTGGGTGTCAGTTGTTGATGTGTGCAGAGGGTCCCTGGTTTGCGCCCGTGTCGGGGCGAGGGGACGACGTAAAGTTATACTGTTACAGGAGCATTATGAATGTTGTGTTATGTTCTGAATCTAGAATCATGACAAAATGCTAACGGAATTAGCCCTGGAGAATTATGTAGTGCCATAAAATAACACAAAATAAGTTTGGATATTTGTGTTACATATTTGAATTACACATCTAATGTTACATTGAAAATATCAAGGCATTTAAACACTTATTGGACAATACATGTACAAATGAAACGCCTTTTATGGTGTAGGAGTTGGAATAAATCCTGTTCCTTTTCCTTTACATGGTGTGATAGCTGATACTTTGGTCTATCAAATATATTTTGATAGATATTTTGTATATTTCAAATGTTGTTAATATAAAAAAAAAATGGGGGAAAACGTTGAGATTGTCCCGTCTTTCAAGAATCCCTGACCAATCCCCGCTGTGAACAAAGCAGGAAAACACTAGTTAATCAGAGAGGTTGTCGAACAGCATCAGACCTGCTGACTGAACGCTGAACAAATGAACAGGGAAAGTAGGACTCAAACATTTGTATGAGATCAAATAATCAAAATGATTGATTTACAGGTCTCTGGGGTGTTCATTTCTCAACTCTGCAAAACCCAAAGCATTGTGAATCTACTTCGTCATACTGCATGCTACAGACCTCTACCTCATCATAATGCACGATACAGACATGACCTCTACCTCATCATACTGCATGACACAGACCTCTACCTCATCATACTGCATGCTACAGACATGACCTCTACCTCATCATACTGCATGCTACAGACCTCTACCTCATCATACTGCATGATACAGACCTCTACCTCATCATACTGCATGCTACAGACATGACCTCTACCTCATCATACTGCATGCTACAGACCTCTACCTCATCATACTGCATGCTACAGACATGACCTCTACCTCATCATACTGCATGCTACAGACCTCTACCTCATCATACTGCATGCTACAGACATGACCTCTACCTCATCATACTGCATGCTACAGACCTCTACTTCATCATACTGCATGCTACAGACATGACCTCTACCTCATCATACTGCATGCTACAGACAGGACCTCTACCTCATCATACTGCATGCTACAGACATGACCTCTACCTCATCATACTGCATGCTACAGACATGACCTCTACCTCATCATACTGCATGCTACAGACAGGACCTCTACCTCATCATACTGCATGCTACAGACCTCTACCTCATCATACTGCATGATACAGACCTCTACCTCATCATACTGCATGCTACAGACATGACCTCTACCTCATCATACTGCATGATACAGACCTCTACCTCATCATACTGCATGCTACAGACATGACCTCTACCTCATCATACTGCATGCTACAGACATGACCTCTACCTCATCATACTGCATGCTACAGACATGACCTCTACCTCATCCTTCTGCATGCTACAGACATGACCTCTACCTCATCATTCTACATGCTACAGACATGACCTCTACCTCATCATACTGCATGCTACAGACATGACCTCTACCTCATCATACTGCATGCTACAGACATGACCTCTACCTCATCATACTGCATGCTACAGACCTCTACCTCATCATACTGCATGCTACAGACCTCTACCTCATCATACTGCATGCTACAGACATGACCTCTACCTCATCATACTGCATGCTACAGACATGACCTCTACCTCATCATACTGCATGATACAGACCTCTACCTCATCATACTGCATGCTACAGACATGACCTCTACCTCATCATACTGCATGATACAGACCTCTACCTCATCATACTGCATGCTACAGACATGACCTCTACCTCATCATACTGCATGCTACAGACATGACCTCTACCTCATCATACTGCATGATACAGACATGACCTCTACGTCATCATACTGCATGATACAGACATGACCTCTACCTCATCATACTGCATGCTACAGACCTCTACCTCATCATACTGCATGCTACAGACATGACCTCTACCTCATCATACTGCATGCTACATGACCTATACCTCATCATACTGCATGCTACAGACATGACCAGCTGAGATATAAGAGAGTAAAGACCGAGAGAAAGAGAAATGCCAGTGTTACCTAGTTCAGCCTTTTCCTTTAAAAGGTCTTTGAAGTTGAGGCCGCTGCTGAGTGTTGACTCTCTGTACCGGTGGAGGACGGGGCTGTCTCTCTGTCCGTTCTTCTCCAGCTCTTGGAGCACCTCACTGGGCTTTAGAGGTACAGCCTTCAGGCCCCTGTTCCAGCCTGAAGAGTCCCATACAGTCCATCTGACCAGGTCCTGTAACTTCACCACCACCTTCTCAGACACAGCCACGACCTCATCCTGCAGACAGGGGGGGGAGATGGAATGGAATATCATATCATATAACATAGAAGTTCCAGAGTC